>NW_026871279.1:0-300000 GCF_028564815.1 Eubalaena glacialis
CAACACACCCTAGTCACCACACAAGAATATATCTGACTAGTAAGAATCTGAAAACCTATGTATCGATATCTCTCTGCAAGTGAATCAAGAGGGTGTAAAGCAGCATCAACACAGCAGGGAAAAGCAGCAAGCCCGATTCTAAACATAAATTACTTTAAAAAACCCACAAAACAAAGACGTTAAAGAGAGAGAAATTCTTACAAAATCCATTCAGGGTCTATGATGCAACCTGAATTAACCATATCTAGACCCACAGCTGGATGAGACATAAGGCTGGACACTCTTGGGGCTGAGAGGATTGGTGAGGTTGGGTGAGCAAACCCAGATACTTTAAAGTAACACTGCTGGAACACACCCCATGGGTCTCAAATCTCCAGGTACAAGGGCAATCTTCCTACATCAAAACATGCATGGGAAACCCAGAAGATGGTATGCCATGAGATCGGGAAACGTTTCTAAAACGCACCTCATTTCTCCTCTCCTTGTGCTAGGGTTCGCCATTCCAGCCGCTTGACTAACCATCTCCCTACTTGGAGAATCAGCACCTTTAACCTCCTGATTGTACAGGTTGCAATTTGTCCTGAGGATGAATGGGAAGACGCAGAACCAACGAGAGGCGAGCCCTAGGTGTTGGGACAGGCATAGGTCACTCCATTTTCCCATCAGGAAGAAGAATGAACCACAGGCTCAGCCTGCCCCCCAGAACCAAAATAGGGCCTGAAGCAATCCTGCGCTTTTGCGGCCAGCTCCCAAAAAAGCGAGGAGACAAATGGAGCTCAGGGCACTGCAATTCACAAACGTGCAGAGTTATAAATGAGAACTCTCGTCCACAAATATATTGAGGGAAGGCAACGAAGAGGATTTGAAAGCAAGGCAGATTTGCAGGAAACAGATTTCAGGAGGTAGATTCGACTCGCCTTTAAAGCACATGAAAAGCGGCAAAACGTTGACAGTGATGCCCTTGGCCAAAAAGGGCGTATGCGTTTTTTCTGAATATATTCAGGAAAAAACGCATACGCCCTTTTTGCCAACCAAGCAAGCCGAAGGTCAAATCAGCGCTACAAAGAAGTCTCGCTTTGCCCTCGGTCAAAAGGGCCAATGCTGAACAAAGTGTAAAACCAGAAAAGCAGGACAGGTCATGGAGACATGGGAGCATTGCTATCGCTGATGGGCAGGATGTAAATTGCCAACAGGCACTCTGGAGAAGAGTACGGTGTGTCCTGAAACAAGTAATAAACACAGCGTAGAGAGCATAGGGCACTTCCACTCATGGGCGTATAAATTGGGAAAACTAAAAATCAACAAACACAGGCACCCTAAAGTTTACGGCTGCTCTGTTTCCAAGAACCTCTGCTTCGGTACACCTTCAATATCCCAGGAAAGAGAAAAATGGATAAAGAAATGGTGGTACTTGGCACAATGGAATATCACTCAGCATGAAATCAATGTCATAAGGCTTGTTAGCAGCATGATGAGTGGATTTAGGTACGATGATTCTAAGTGATATAAGTCACACAGAAAAAGGCCCTTATCCTAAGATATCGCTTATAGAGGGAATGTCAAAATTGCTACACTTGAACTGAATTACAAAACAGAACAGAGTCACACCTTTAGAAGACACACTATGGCTGCTTAACGGGAAAGGTGAGGTGGGGTGATGCATAAAACAAGGGTTTGAAATTAGCTCAGAGACCGCTCCATAAGCCAAATATGTAATAGACAGGCCTACTCCTGCTCAGTGAACTGGACTCAACACACCCTAGTCACCACACAAGAATATATCTGACTAGTAAGAATCTGAAAACCTATGTATCGATATCTCTCTGCAAGTGAATCAAGAGGTGTAAAGCAGCATCAACACAGCAGGAAAAGCAGCCAAGCCCGATTCTAAACATAAATTACTTTAAAAAACCCACAAAACAAAGACAGTTAAAGAGAGAGAAATTCTTACAAAATCCATTCAGGGTCTATGATGCAACCTGATTAACCATATCTAGACCCACAGCTGGATGAGACATAAGGCTGGACACTCTTGGGGCTGAGAGGATTGGTGAGGTTGGGTGAGCAAACCCAGATACTTTAAAGTAACACTGCTGGGAACACACCCCATGGGTCTCAAATCTCCAGGTACAAGGGCATCTTCCTACATCAAAACATGCATGGGAAACCCAGAAGATGGTATGCCATGAGATCGGGAAACGTTTCTAAAACGCACCTCATTTCTCCTCTCCTTGTGCTAGGGTTCGCCATTCCAGCCGCTTGACTAACCATCTCCCTACTTGGAGAATCAGCACCTTTAACCTCCTGATTGTACAGGTTGCAATTTGTCCTGAGGATGAATGGGAAGACGCAGAAACCAACGAGAGGCGAGCCTAGGTGTTGGGACAGGCATAGTCACTCCATTTTCCCATCAGGAAGAAGAATGAACCACAGGCTCAGCCTGCCCCCCAGAACCAAAATAGGGCCTGAAGCAATCCTGCGCTTTTGCGGCAGCTCCCAAAAAAGCGAGGAGACAAATGGAGCTCAGGGGCACTGCAATTCACAAACGTGCAGAGTTATAAATGAGAACTCTCGTCCACAAATATATTGAGGGATGGCAACGAAGAGGATTTGAAAGCAAGGCAGATTTGCAGGAAACAGATTTCAGGAGGTAGATTCGACTCGCCTTTAAAGCACATGAAAAGCGGCAAAACGTTGACAATGATGCCCTTGGCCAAAAAGGGGCGGTATGCGTTTTTTCCTGAATATATTCAGGAAAAAACGCATACGCCCTTTTTGGCCAACCAAGCAAGCCGGAAGGGCAAATCAGCGCTACAAAGAAGTCTCGCTTGCCCTCGGTCAAAAGGGCCATGCTGAACAAAGTGTAAAAACCAGAAAAGCAGGACAGGCCATGGAGACATGGAGCCTTGCTACGCTGATGGGCAGGATGTAAATTGCCAACAGGCACTCTGGAGAAGAGTACGGTGTGTCCTGAAACAAGTAATAAACACAGCGTAGAGAGCATAGGGCACTTCCACTCATGGGCGTATAAATTGGGAAAACTAAAAATCAACAAGACACAGGCACCCTAAAATTTACGGCTGCTCTGTTTCCAAGAACCTCTGCTTCGGTACACCTTCAATATCCCAGGAAAGAGAAAAATGGATAAAGAAATGGTGGTACTTGGCACAATGGAATATCACTCAGCCATGAAATCAATGTCATAAGGCTTGTTAGCAGCATGATGAGTGGATTTAGGTACGATGATTCTAAGTGAAATAAGTCACACAGAAAAAGACACTTATCCTAAGATATCGCTTATAGAGGGAATGTCAAAATCGCTACACTTGAACTGAATTACAAAACAGAACAGAGTCACACCTTTAGAAGACACACTATGGCTGCTTAACGGGAAAGGTGAGGTGGGGTGATGCATAAAACAAGGGTTTGAAATTGGCTCAGAGACCACTCCATAAGGCAAATATGTAATAGACAAGGCCTACTCCCTGCTCAGTGAACTGGACTCAACACACCCTAGTCACCACACAAGAATATATCTGATTAGTAAGAATCTGAAAACCTATGTATCGATATCTCTCTGCAAGTGAATCAAGAGGGTGTAAAGCGGCATCAACACAGCAGGGAAAAGCAGCCAAGCCCGATTCTAAACATAAATTACTTTAAAAAACCCACAAAACAAAGACAGTTAAAGAGAGAGAAATTCTTACAAAATCCATTCAGGGTCTCTGATGCAACCTGCATTGACCATATCTAGACCCACAGCTGGATGAGACATAAGGCTGGACACTCTTGGGGCTGAGAGGATTGGTGAGGTTGGGTGAGCAAACGCAGATACTTTAAAGTAACACTGCGGGGAACACACCCCATGGGTCTCAAATCTCCAGGTACAATGGCAACTTCCTACATCAAAACATGCATGGGAAACCCAGAAGATGGTATGCCATGAGATCGGGAAAGGTTTCTAAAACGCACCTCATTTCTCCTCTCCTTGTGCTCGGGTTCACCATTCCAGCTGCTTGACTAACCATCTCCCTACTTGGAGAATCAGCACCTTTAACCTCCTGATTGTACAGGTTGCAATCTGTCCTGAGGATGAACGGGAAGACGCGGAACCAACGAGAGACTAGCCCTAGGTGTTGGGACAGGCATAGGTCACTCCATTTTCCCATCAGGAAGAAGAATGTACCACAGGCTCAGCCTGCCCCCCAGAACCAAAATAGGGCCTGAAGCAATCCTGCGCTTTTGCGGCCAGCTCCCAAAAAAGCGAGGAGACAAATGGAGCTCAGGGGCACTGCAATTCACAAACGTGCAGAGTTATAAATGAGAACTCTCGTCCACAAATATATTGAGGGAAGGCAACGAAGAGGATTTGAAAGCAAGGCAGATTTGCAGGAAACAGATTTCAGGAGGTAGATTCGACTCGCCTTTAAAGCACATGAAAAGCGGCAAAACGTTGACAATGATGCCCTTGGCCAAAAAGGGCGTATGCGTTTTTTCCTGAATATATTCAGGAAAAAACGCATACGCCCTTTTTGGCCAACCAAGCAAGCCGGAAGGGCAAATCAGCGCTACAAAGAAGTCTCGCTTGCCCTCGGTCAAAACGGCCATGCTGAACAAACTGTAAAAACCAGAAAAGCAGGACAGGCCATGGAGACATGGGAGCCTTGCTACGCTGATGGGCGGGATGTAAATTGCCAACAGGCACTCTGGAGAAGAGTACGGTGTGTCCTGAAACAAGTAATAAACACAGCGTAGAGAGCATAGGGCACTTCCACTCATGGGCGTATAAATTGGGAAAACTAAAAATCAACAAGACACAGGCACCCTAAAGTTTACGGCTGCTCTGTTGCCAAGAACCTCCGCTTCGGTACACCTTCAATATCCCAGGAAAGAGAAAAATGGATAAAGAAATGGTGGTACTTGGCACAATGGAATATCACTCAGCCATGAAATCAATGTCATAAGGCTAGTTAGCAGCATGATGAGTGGATTTAGGTACGATGATTCTAAGTGAAATAAGTCACACAGAAAAAGGCCCTTATCCTAAGATATCGCTTATAGAGGGAATGTCAAAATCGCTACACTTGAACTGAATTACAAAACAGAACAGAGTCACACCTTTAGAAGACACACTATGGCTGCTTAACGGGAAAGGTGAGGTGGGGTGATGCATAAAACAAGGGTTTGAAATTAGCTCAGAGACCGCTCCATAAGGCAAATATGTAATAGAGAAGGCCTACTCCCTGCTCAGTGAACTGGACTCAACACACCCTAGTCACCACACAAGAATATATCTGACTAGTAAGAATCTGAAAACCTATGTATCGATATCTCTCTGCAAGTGAATCAAGAGGGTGTAAAGCGACATCAACACAGCAGGGAAAAGCAGCCAAGCCCGATTCTAAACATAAATTACTTTAAAAAACCCACAAAACAAAGACCGTGAAAGAGAGAGAAATTCTTACAAAATCCGATCAGGGTCTATGATGCAACCTGGATTGACCATATCTAGACCCACAGCTGGATGAGACATAAGGCTGGACACTCTTGGGGCTGAGAGGATTGGTGAGGTTGGGTGAGCAAACGCAGATACTTTAAAGTAACACTGCGGGGAACACACCCCATGGGTCTCAAATCTCCAGGTACAATGGCAACTTCCTACATCAAAACATGCATGGGAAACCCAGAAGATGGTATGCCATGAGATCGGGAAAGGTTTCTAAAACGCACCTCATTTCTCCTCACCTTGTGCTCGGGTTCACCATTCCAGCTGCTTGACTAACCATCTCCCTACTTGGAGAATCAGCACCTTTAACCTCCTGATTGTACAGGTTGCAATCTGTCCTGAGGATGAACGGGAAGACGCGGAACCAACGAGAGACTAGCCCTAGGTGTTGGGACAGGCATAGGTCACTCCATTTTCCCATCAGGAAGAAGAATGTACCACAGGCTCAGCCTGCCCCCCAGAACCAAAATAGGGCCTGAAGCAATCCTGCGCTTTTGCGGCCAGCTCCCAAAAAAGCGAGGAGACAAATGGAGCTCAGGGGCACTGCAATTCACAAACGTGCAGAGTTATAAATGAGAACTCTCGTCCACAAATATATTGAGGGAAGGCAACGAAGAGGATTTGAAAGCAAGGCAGATTTGCAGGAAACAGATTTCAGGAGGTAGATTCGACTCGCCTTTAAAGCACATGAAAAGCGGCAAAACGTTGACAATGATGCCCTTGGCCAAAAAGGGCGTATGCGTTTTTTCCTGAATATATTCAGGAAAAAACGCATACGCCCTTTTTGCCCAACCAAGCAAGCCGGAAGGGCAAATCAGCGCTACAAAGAAGTCTCGCTTGCCCTCGGTCAAAACGGCCATGCTGAACAAACTGTAAAAACCAGAAAAGCAGGACAGGCCATGGAGACATGGGAGCCTTGCTACGCTGATGGGCGGAATGTAAATTGCCAACAGGCACTCTGGAGAAGAGTACGGTGTGTCCTGAAACAAGTAATAAACACAGCGTAGAGAGCATAGGGCACTTCCACTCATGGGCGTATAAATTGGGAAAACTAAAAATCAACAAGACACAGGCACCCTAAAGTTTACGGCTGCTCTGTTGCCAAGAACCTCCGCTTCGGTACACCTTCAATATCCCAGGAAAGAGAAAAATGGATAAAGAAATGGTGGTACTTGGCACAATGGAATATCACTCAGCCATGAAATCAATGTCATAAGGCTAGTTAGCAGCATGATGAGTGGATTTAGGTACGATGATTCTAAGTGAAATAAGTCACACAGAAAAAGGCCCTTATCCTAAGATATCGCTTATAGAGGGAATGTCAAAATCGCTACACTTGAACTGAATTACAAAACAGAACAGAGTCACACCTTTAGAAGACACACTATGGCTGCTTAACGGGAAAGGTGAGGTGGGGTGATGCATAAAACAAGGGTTTGAAATTAGCTCAGAGACCGCTCCATAAGGCAAATATGTAATAGAGAAGGCCTACTCCCTGCTCAGTGAACTGGACTCAACACACCCTAGTCACCACACAAGAATATATCTGACTAGTAAGAATCTGAAAACCTATGTATCGATATCTCTCTGCAAGTGAATCAAGAGGGTGTAAAGCGACATCAACACAGCAGGGAAAAGCAGCCAAGCCCGATTCTAAACATAAATTACTTTAAAAAACCCACAAAACAAAGACCGTGAAAGAGAGAGAAATTCTTACAAAATCCGATCAGGGTCTATGATGCAACCTGGATTGACCATATCTAGACCCACAGCTGGATGAGACATAAGGCTGGACACTCTTGGGGCTGAGAGGATTGGTGAGGTTGGGTGAGCAAACGCAGATACTTTAAAGTAACACTGCGGGGAACACACCCCATGGGTCTCAAATCTCCAGGTACAATGGCAACTTCCTACATCAAAACATGCATGGGAAACCCAGAAGATGGTATGCCATGAGATCGGGAAAGGTTTCTAAAACGCACCTCATTTCTCCTCACTTTGTGCTCGGGTTCACCATTCCAGCTGCTTGACTAACCATCTCCCTACTTGGAGAATCAGCACCTTTAACCTCCTGATTGTACAGGTTGCAATCTGTCCTGAGGATGAACGGGAAGACGCGGAACCAACGAGAGACTAGCCCTAGGTGTTGGGACAGGCATAGGTCACTCCATTTTCCCATCAGGAAGAAGAATGTACCACAGGCTCAGCCTGCCCCCCAGAACCAAAATAGGGCCTGAAGCAATCCTGCGCTTTTGCGGCCAGCTCCCAAAAAAGCGAGGAGACAAATGGAGCTCAGGGGCACTGCAATTCACAAACGTGCAGAGTTATAAATGAGAACTCTCGTCCACAAATATATTGAGGGAAGGCAACGAAGAGGATTTGAAAGCAAGGCAGATTTGCAGGAAACAGATTTCAGGAGGTAGATTCGACTCGCCTTTAAAGCACATGAAAAGCGGCAAAACGTTGACAATGATGCCCTTGGCCAAAAAGGGCGTATGCGTTTTTTCCTGAATATATTCAGGAAAAAACGCATACGCCCTTTTTGGCCAACCAAGCAAGCCGGAAGGGCAAATCAGCGCTACAAAGAAGTCTCGCTTGCCCTCGGTCAAAACGGCCATGCTGAACAAACTGTAAAAACCAGAAAAGCAGGACAGGCCATGGAGACATGGGAGCCTTGCTACGCTGATGGGCGGAATGTAAATTGCCAACAGGCACTCTGGAGAAGAGTACGGTGTGTCCTGAAACAAGTAATAAACACAGCGTAGAGAGCATAGGGCACTTCCACTCATGGGCGTATAAATTGGGAAAACTAAAAATCAACAAGACACAGGCACCCTAAAGTTTACGGCTGCTCTGTTGCCAAGAACCTCCGCTTCGGTACACCTTCAATATCCCAGGAAAGAGAAAAATGGATAAAGAAATGGTGGTACTTGGCACAATGGAATATCACTCAGCCATGAAATCAATGTCATAAGGCTAGTTAGCAGCATGATGAGTGGATTTAGGTACGATGATTCTAAGTGAAATAAGTCACACAGAAAAAGGCCCTTATCCTAAGATATCGCTTATAGAGGGAATGTCAAAATCGCTACACTTGAACTGAATTACAAAACAGAACAGAGTCACACCTTTAGAAGACACACTATGGCTGCTTAACGGGAAAGGTGAGGTGGGGTGATGCATAAAACAAGGGTTTGAAATTAGCTCAGAGACCGCTCCATAAGGCAAATATGTAATAGACAAGGCCTACTCCCTGCTCAGTGAACTGGACTCAACACACCCTAGTCACCACACAAGAATATATCTGACTAGTAAGAATCTGAAAACCTATGTATCGATATCTCTCTGCAAGTGAATCAAGAGGGTGTAAAGCGGCATCAACACAGCAGGGAAAAGCAGCCAAGCCCGATTCTAAACATAAATTACTTTAAAAAACCCACAAAACAAAGACAGTGAAAGAGAGAGAAATTCTTACAAAATCCGTTCAGGGTCTCTGATGCAACCTGGATTGACCATATCTAGACCCACAGCTGGATGAGACATAAGGCTGGACACTCTTGGGGCTGAGAGGATTGGTGAGGTTGGGTGAGCAAACGCAGATACTTTAAAGTAACACCGCGGGGTACACACCCCATGGGTCTCAAATCTCCAGGTACAAGGGCATCTTCCTACATCAAAACATGCATGGGAAACCCAGGAGATGGTATGCCGTGAGATCGGGAAAGGTTTCTAAAACGCACCTCATTTCTCCTCTCCTTGTGCTCGGGTTCGCCATTCCAGCCGCTTGACTAACCATCTCCCTACTTGGAGAATCAGCACCTTTAACCTCCTGTTTCGTCCAGGTTGCAATTTGTCCTGAGGATGAACGGGAAGACGGGGAACCAACGAGAGACTAGCCCTAGGTGTTGGGACAGGCACAGGTCACTCCATTTTCCCATCAGGAAGAAGAATGAACCACAGGATCAGCCTGACCCCCAGAAACAAAATAGGGCCTGAAGCAATCCTGCGCTTTTGCGGCCAGGTCCCTAAAAAGCGAGGAGACAAATGGAGCTCAGGGGCACTGCAATTCACAAACGTGCAGAGTTATAAATGAGAACTCTCGTCCACAAATATATTGAGGGAAGGCAACGAAGAGGATTTGAAAGCAAGGCAGATTTGCAGGAAACAGATTTCAGGAGGTAGATTCGACTCGCCTTTAAAGCACATGAAAAGCGGCAAAACGTTGACAATGATGCCCTTGGCCAAAAAGGGCGTATGCGTTTTTTCCTGAATATATTCAGGAAAAAAGGCATACGCCCTTTTTGGCCAACCAAGCAAGCCGGAAGGGCAAATCAGCGCTACAAAGAAGTCTCGCTTACCCTCGGTCAAAAGGGCCATGCTGAACAAACAGTAAAAACCAGAAAAGCAGGACAGGCCATGGAGACATGGGAGCCTTGCTACGCTGATGGGCGGGACGGAAATTGCCAACAGGCACTCTGGAGAAGAGTACGGTGTGTCCTGAAACAAGTAATAAACACAGCATAGAGAGCATAGGGCACTTCCACTCAAGGGCGTATAAATTGGGAAAACTAAAAATCAACAAGACACAGGCACCCTAAAGTTTACGGCTGCTCTGTTTCCAAGAACCTCCACTTCGGTACACCTTCAATATCCCAGGAAAGAGAAAAATGGATAAAGAAATGGTGGTACTTGGCACAATGGAATATCACTCAGCCATGAAATCAGTCTCATAAGGCTACTTAGCAGCATGATAAGTGGATTTAGGTACGATGATTCTAAGTGAAATAAGTCACACAGAAAAAGACACTTATCCTAAGATATCGCTTATAGAGAGAATGTCAAAATCGCTACACATGAGCTGAATTACAAAACAAAACAGAGTCACACCTTTAGAAGACACACTATGGCTGCTTAACGGGAAAGGTGAGGTGGGGTGATGCATAATACAAGGGTTTGAAATTAGCTCAGAGACCGCTCCATAAGCCAAATATGTAATAGACAAGGCCTACTCCCTGCTCAGTGAACTGGACTCAACACACCCTAGTCACCACACAAGAATATATCTGATTAGTAAGAATCTGAAAACCTATGTATCGATATCTCTCTGCAAGTGAATCAAGAGGGTGTAAAGCGGCATCAACACAGCAGGGAAAAGCAGCCAAGCCCGATTCTAAACATAAATTACTTTAAAAAACCCACAAAACAAAGACAGTTAAAGAGAGAGAAATTCTTACAAAATCCATTCAGGGTCTATGATGCAACCTGGATTGACCATATCTACACCCACAGCTGGATGAGACATAAGGCTGGACACTCTTGGGGCTGAGAGGATTGGTGAGGTTGGGTGAGCAAACGCAGATACTTTAAAGTAATACTGTGGGGAACACACCCCATGGGTCTCAAATCTCCAGGTACAAGGGCATCTTCCTACATCAAAACATGCATGGGAAACCCAGAAGATGGTATGCCATGAGATCGGGAAAGGTTTCTAAAACGCACCTCATTTCTCCTCTCCTTGTGCTCGGGTTCGCCATTCCAGCCACTTGACTAACCATCTCCCTACTTGGAGAATCAGCACCTTTAACCTCCTGATTGTACAGGTTGCAATTTGTCCTGAGGATGAATGGGAAGACGCAGAACCAACGAGAGGCGAGCCCTAGGTGTTGGGACAGGCATAGGTCACTCCATTTTCCCATCAGTAAGAAGAATGAACCACAGGCTCAGCCTGCCCCCCAGAACCAAAATAGGGCCTGAAGCAATCCTGCGCTTTTGCGGCCAGCTCCCAAAAAAGCGAGGAGACAAATGGAGCTCAGGGGCACTGCAATTCACAAACGTGCAGAGTTATAAATGAGAACTCTCGTCCACAAATATATTGAGGGAAGGCAACGAAGAGGATTTGAAAGCAAGGCAGATTTGCAGGAAACAGATTTCAGGAGGTAGATTCGACTCGCCTTTAAAGCACATGAAAAGCGGCAAAACGTTGACAATGATGCCCTTGGCCAAAAAGGGCGTATGCGTTTTTTCCTGAATATATTCAGGAAAAAACGCATACGCCCTTTTTGGCCAACCAAGCAAGCCGGAAGGGCAAATCAGCGCTACAAAGAAGTCTCGCTTGCCCTCGGTCAAAAGGGCCATGCTGAACAAAGTGTAAAAACCAGAAAAGCAGGACAGGCCATGGAGACATGGGAGCCTTGCTACGCTGATGGGCAGGATGTAAATTGCCAACAGGCACTCTGGAGAAGAGTACGGTGTGTCCTGAAACAAGTAATAAACACAGCGTAGAGAGCATAGGGCACTTCCACTCATGGGCGTATAAATTGGGAAAACTAAAAATCAACAAGACACAGGCACCCTAAAATTTACGGCTGCTCTGTTTCCAAGAACCTCTGCTTCGGTACACCTTCAATATCCCAGGAAAGAGAAAAATGGATAAAGAAATGGTGGTACTTGGCACAATGGAATATCACTCAGCCATGAAATCAATGTCATAAGGCTTGTTAGCAGCATGATGAGTGGATTTAGGTACGATGATTCTAAGTGAAATAAGTCACACAGAAAAAGACACTTATCCTAAGATATCGCTTATAGAGGGAATGTCAAAATCGCTACACTTGAACTGAATTACAAAACAGAACAGAGTCACACCTTTAGAAGACACACTATGGCTGCTTAACGGGAAAGGTGAGGTGGGGTGATGCATAAAACAAGGGTTTGAAATTGGCTCAGAGACCACTCCATAAGGCAAATATGTAATAGACAAGGCCTACTCCCTGCTCAGTGAACTGGACTCAACACACCCTAGTCACCACACAAGAATATATCTGATTAGTAAGAATCTGAAAACCTATGTATCGATATCTCTCTGCAAGTGAATCAAGAGGGTGTAAAGCGGCATCAACACAGCAGGGAAAAGCAGCCAAGCCCGATTCTAAACATAAATTACTTTAAAAAACCCACAAAACAAAGACAGTTAAAGAGAGAGAAATTCTTACAAAATCCATTCAGGGTCTCTGATGCAACCTGCATTGACCATATCTAGACCCACAGCTGGATGAGACATAAGGCTGGACACTCTTGGGGCTGAGAGGATTGGTGAGGTTGGGTGAGCAAACGCAGATACTTTAAAGTAACACTGCGGGGAACACACCCCATGGGTCTCAAATCTCCAGGTACAATGGCAACTTCCTACATCAAAACATGCATGGGAAACCCAGAAGATGGTATGCCATGAGATCGGGAAAGGTTTCTAAAACGCACCTCATTTCTCCTCTCCTTGTGCTCGGGTTCACCATTCCAGCTGCTTGACTAACCATCTCCCTACTTGGAGAATCAGCACCTTTAACCTCCTGATTGTACAGGTTGCAATCTGTCCTGAGGATGAACGGGAAGACGCGGAACCAACGAGAGACTAGCCCTAGGTGTTGGGACAGGCATAGGTCACTCCATTTTCCCATCAGGAAGAAGAATGTACCACAGGCTCAGCCTGCCCCCCAGAACCAAAATAGGGCCTGAAGCAATCCTGCGCTTTTGCGGCCAGCTCCCAAAAAAGCGAGGAGACAAATGGAGCTCAGGGGCACTGCAATTCACAAACGTGCAGAGTTATAAATGAGAACTCTCGTCCACAAATATATTGAGGGAAGGCAACGAAGAGGATTTGAAAGCAAGGCAGATTTGCAGGAAACAGATTTCAGGAGGTAGATTCGACTCGCCTTTAAAGCACATGAAAAGCGGCAAAACGTTGACAATGATGCCCTTGGCCAAAAAGGGCGTATGCGTTTTTTCCTGAATATATTCAGGAAAAAACGCATACGCCCTTTTTGGCCAACCAAGCAAGCCGGAAGGGCAAATCAGCGCTACAAAGAAGTCTCGCTTGCCCTCGGTCAAAACGGCCATGCTGAACAAACTGTAAAAACCAGAAAAGCAGGACAGGCCATGGAGACATGGGAGCCTTGCTACGCTGATGGGCGGAATGTAAATTGCCAACAGGCACTCTGGAGAAGAGTACGGTGTGTCCTGAAACAAGTAATAAACACAGCGTAGAGAGCATAGGGCACTTCCACTCATGGGCGTATAAATTGGGAAAACTAAAAATCAACAAGACACAGGCACCCTAAAGTTTACGGCTGCTCTGTTGCCAAGAACCTCCGCTTCGGTACACCTTCAATATCCCAGGAAAGAGAAAAATGGATAAAGAAATGGTGGTACTTGGCACAATGGAATATCACTCAGCCATGAAATCAATGTCATAAGGCTAGTTAGCAGCATGATGAGTGGATTTAGGTACGATGATTCTAAGTGAAATAAGTCACACAGAAAAAGGCCCTTATCCTAAGATATCGCTTATAGAGGGAATGTCAAAATCGCTACACTTGAACTGAATTACAAAACAGAACAGAGTCACACCTTTAGAAGACACACTATGGCTGCTTAACGGGAAAGGTGAGGTGGGGTGATGCATAAAACAAGGGTTTGAAATTAGCTCAGAGACCGCTCCATAAGGCAAATATGTAATAGAGAAGGCCTACTCCCTGCTCAGTGAACTGGACTCAACACACCCTAGTCACCACACAAGAATATATCTGACTAGTAAGAATCTGAAAACCTATGTATCGATATCTCTCTGCAAGTGAATCAAGAGGGTGTAAAGCGACATCAACACAGCAGGGAAAAGCAGCCAAGCCCGATTCTAAACATAAATTACTTTAAAAAACCCACAAAACAAAGACCGTGAAAGAGAGAGAAATTCTTACAAAATCCGATCAGGGTCTCTGATGCAACCTGGATTGACCATATCTAGACCCACAGCTGGATGAGACATAAGGCTGGACACTCTTGGGGCTGAGAGGATTGGTGAGGTTGGGTGAGCAAACGCAGATACTTTAAAGTAACACTGCGGGGAACACACCCCATGGGTCTCAAATCTCCAGGTACAATGGCAACTTCCTACATCAAAACATGCATGGGAAACCCAGAAGATGGTATGCCATGAGATCGGGAAAGGTTTCTAAAACGCACCTCATTTCTCCTCACCTTGTGCTCGGGTTCACCATTCCAGCTGCTTGACTAACCATCTCCCTACTTGGAGAATCAGCACCTTTAACCTCCTGATTGTACAGGTTGCAATCTGTCCTGAGGATGAACGGGAAGACGCGGAACCAACGAGAGACTAGCCCTAGGTGTTGGGACAGGCATAGGTCACTCCATTTTCCCATCAGGAAGAAGAATGTACCACAGGCTCAGCCTGCCCCCCAGAACCAAAATAGGGCCTGAAGCAATCCTGCGCTTTTGCGGCCAGCTCCCAAAAAAGCGAGGAGACAAATGGAGCTCAGGGGCACTGCAATTCACAAACGTGCAGAGTTATAAATGAGAACTCTCGTCCACAAATATATTGAGGGAAGGCAACGAAGAGGATTTGAAAGCAAGGCAGATTTGCAGGAAACAGATTTCAGGAGGTAGATTCGACTCGCCTTTAAAGCACATGAAAAGCGGCAAAACGTTGACAATGATGCCCTTGGCCAAAAAGGGCGTATGCGTTTTTTCCTGAATATATTCAGGAAAAAACGCATACGCCCTTTTTGGCCAACCAAGCAAGCCGGAAGGGCAAATCAGCGCTACAAAGAAGTCTCGCTTGCCCTCGGTCAAAACGGCCATGCTGAACAAACTGTAAAAACCAGAAAAGCAGGACAGGCCATGGAGACATGGGAGCCTTGCTACGCTGATGGGCGGAATGTAAATTGCCAACAGGCACTCTGGAGAAGAGTACGGTGTGTCCTGAAACAAGTAATAAACACAGCGTAGAGAGCATAGGGCACTTCCACTCATGGGCGTATAAATTGGGAAAACTAAAAATCAACAAGACACAGGCACCCTAAAGTTTACGGCTGCTCTGTTGCCAAGAACCTCCGCTTCGGTACACCTTCAATATCCCAGGAAAGAGAAAAATGGATAAAGAAATGGTGGTACTTGGCACAATGGAATATCACTCAGCCATGAAATCAATGTCATAAGGCTAGTTAGCAGCATGATGAGTGGATTTAGGTACGATGATTCTAAGTGAAATAAGTCACACAGAAAAAGGCCCTTATCCTAAGATATCGCTTATAGAGGGAATGTCAAAATCGCTACACTTGAACTGAATTACAAAACAGAACAGAGTCACACCTTTAGAAGACACACTATGGCTGCTTAACGGGAAAGGTGAGGTGGGGTGATGCATAAAACAAGGGTTTGAAATTAGCTCAGAGACCGCTCCATAAGGCAAATATGTAATAGAGAAGGCCTACTCCCTGCTCAGTGAACTGGACTCAACACACCCTAGTCACCACACAAGAATATATCTGACTAGGAAGAATCTGAAAACCTATGTATCGATATCTCTCTGCAAGTGAATCAAGAGGGTGTAAAGCGACATCAACACAGCAGGGAAAAGCAGCCAAGCCCGATTCTAAACATAAATTACTTTAAAAAACCCACAAAACAAAGACCGTGAAAGAGAGAGAAATTCTTACAAAATCCGATCAGGGTCTATGATGCAACCTGGATTGACCATATCTAGACCCACAGCTGGATGAGACATAAGGCTGGACACTCTTGGGGCTGAGAGGATTGGTGAGGTTGGGTGAGCAAACGCAGATACTTTAAAGTAACACTGCGGGGAACACACCCCATGGGTCTCAAATCTCCAGGTACAATGGCAACTTCCTACATCAAAACATGCATGGGAAACCCAGAAGATGGTATGCCATGAGATCGGGAAAGGTTTCTAAAACGCACCTCATTTCTCCTCACCTTGTGCTCGGGTTCACCATTCCAGCTGCTTGACTAACCATCTCCCTACTTGGAGAATCAGCACCTTTAACCTCCTGATTGTACAGGTTGCAATCTGTCCTGAGGATGAACGGGAAGACGCGGAACCAACGAGAGACTAGCCCTAGGTGTTGGGACAGGCATAGGTCACTCCATTTTCCCATCAGGAAGAAGAATGTACCACAGGCTCAGCCTGCCCCCCAGAACCAAAATAGGGCCTGAAGCAATCCTGCGCTTTTGCGGCCAGCTCCCAAAAAAGCGAGGAGACAAATGGAGCTCAGGGGCACTGCAATTCACAAACGTGCAGAGTTATAAATGAGAACTCTCGTCCACAAATATATTGAGGGAAGGCAACGAAGAGGATTTGAAAGCAAGGCAGATTTGCAGGAAACAGATTTCAGGAGGTAGATTCGACTCGCCTTTAAAGCACATGAAAAGCGGCAAAACGTTGACAATGATGCCCTTGGCCAAAAAGGGCGTATGCGTTTTTTCCTGAATATATTCAGGAAAAAACGCATACGCCCTTTTTGGCCAACCAAGCAAGCCGGAAGGGCAAATCAGCGCTACAAAGAAGTCTCGCTTGCCCTCGGTCAAAACGGCCATGCTGAACAAACTGTAAAAACCAGAAAAGCAGGACAGGCCATGGAGACATGGGAGCCTTGCTACGCTGATGGGCGGGATGTAAATTGCCAACAGGCACTCTGGAGAAGAGTACGGTGTGTCCTGAAACAAGTAATAAACACAGCGTAGAGAGCATAGGGCACTTCCACTCATGGGCGTATAAATTGGGAAAACTAAAAATCAACAAGACACAGGCACCCTAAAGTTTACGGCTGCTCTGTTGCCAAGAACCTCCGCTTCGGTACACCTTCAATATCCCAGGAAAGAGAAAAATGGATAAAGAAATGGTGGTACTTGGCACAATGGAATATCACTCAGCCATGAAATCAATGTCATAAGGCTAGTTAGCAGCATGATGAGTGGATTTAGGTACGATGATTCTAAGTGAAATAAGTCACACAGAAAAAGGCCCTTATCCTAAGATATCGCTTATAGAGGGAATGTCAAAATCGCTACACTTGAACTGAATTACAAAACAGAACAGAGTCACACCTTTAGAAGACACACTATGGCTGCTTAACGGGAAAGGTGAGGTGGGGTGATGCATAAAACAAGGGTTTGAAATTAGCTCAGAGACCGCTCCATAAGGCAAATATGTAATAGACAAGGCCTACTCCCTGCTCAGTGAACTGGACTCAACACACCCTAGTCACCACACAAGAATATATCTGACTAGTAAGAATCTGAAAACCTATGTATCGATATCTCTCTGCAAGTGAATCAAGAGGGTGTAAAGCGGTATCAACACAGCAGGGAAAAGCAGCCAAGCCCGATTCTAAACATAAATTACTTTAAAAAACCCACAAAACAAAGACAGTGAAAGAGAGAGAAATTCTTACAAAATCCGTTCAGGGTCTCTGATGCAACCTGGATTGACCATATCTAGACCCACAGCTGGATGAGACATAAGGCTGGACACTCTTGGGGCTGAGAGGATTGGTGAGGTTGGGTGAGCAAACGCAGATACTTTAAAGTAACACCGCGGGGTACACACCCCATGGGTCTCAAATCTCCAGGTACAAGGGCATCTTCCTACATCAAAACATGCATGGGAAACCCAGGAGATGGTATGCCGTGAGATCGGGAAAGGTTTCTAAAACGCACCTCATTTCTCCTCTCCTTGTGCTCGGGTTCGCCATTCCAGCCGCTTGACTAACCATCTCCCTACTTGGAGAATCAGCACCTTTAACCTCCTGTTTCGTCCAGGTTGCAATTTGTCCTGAGGATGAACGGGAAGACGGGGAACCAACGAGAGACTAGCCCTAGGTGTTGGGACAGGCACAGGTCACTCCATTTTCCCATCAGGAAGAAGAATGAACCACAGGATCAGCCTGACCCCCAGAAACAAAATAGGGCCTGAAGCAATCCTGCGCTTTTGCGGCCAGGTCCCTAAAAAGCGAGGAGACAAATGGAGCTCAGGGGCACTGCAATTCACAAACGTGCAGAGTTATAAATGAGAACTCTCGTCCACAAATATATTGAGGGAAGGCAACGAAGAGGATTTGAAAGCAAGGCAGATTTGCAGGAAACAGATTTCAGGAGGTAGATTCGACTCGCCTTTAAAGCACATGAAAAGCGGCAAAACGTTGACAATGATGCCCTTGGCCAAAAAGGGCGTATGCGTTTTTTCCTGAATATATTCAGGAAAAAACGCATACGCCCTTTTTGGCCAACCAAGCAAGCCGGAAGGGCAAATCAGCGCTACAAAGAAGTCTCGCTTGCCCTCCGTCAAAAGGGCCATGCTGAACAAACAGTAAAAACCAGAAAAGCAGGACAGGCCATGGAGACATGGGAGCCTTGCTACGCTGATGGGCGGGACGGAAATTGCCAACAGGCACTCTGGAGAAGAGTACGGTGTGTCCTGAAACAAGTAATAAACACAGCATAGAGAGCATAGGGCACTTCCACTCAAGGGCGTATAAATTGGGAAAACTAAAAATCAACAAGACACAGGCACCCTAAAGTTTACGGCTGCTCTGTTTCCAAGAACCTCCACTTCGGTACACCTTCAATATCCCAGGAAAGAGAAAAATGGATAAAGAAATGGTGGTACTTGGCACAATGGAATATCACTCAGCCATGAAATCAGTCTCATAAGACTACTTAGCAGCATGATAAGTGGATTTAGGTACGATGATTCTAAGTGAAATAAGTCACACAGAAAAAGACACTTATCCTAAGATATCGCTTATAGAGAGAATGTCAAAATCGCTACACATGAGCTGAATTACAAAACAAAACAGAGTCACACCTTTAGAAGACACACTATGGCTGCTTAACGGGAAAGGTGAGGTGGGGTGATGCATAATACAAGGGTTTGAAATTAGCTCAGAGACCGCTCCATAAGCCAAATATGTAATAGACAAGGCCTACTCCCTGCTCAGTGAACTGGACTCAACACACCCTAGTCACCACACAAGAATATATCTGATTAGTAAGAATCTGAAAACCTATGTATCGATATCTCTCTGCAAGTGAATCAAGAGGGTGTAAAGCGGCATCAACACAGCAGGGAAAAGCAGCCAAGCCCGATTCTAAACATAAATTACTTTAAAAAACCCACAAAACAAAGACAGTTAAAGAGAGAGAAATTCTTACAAAATCCATTCAGGGTCTATGATGCAACCTGGATTGACCATATCTACACCCACAGCTGGATGAGACATAAGGCTGGACACTCTTGGGGCTGAGAGGATTGGTGAGGTTGGGTGAGCAAACGCAGATACTTTAAAGTAATACTGTGGGGAACACACCCCATGGGTCTCAAATCTCCAGGTACAAGGGCATCTTCCTACATCAAAACATGCATGGGAAACCCAGAAGATGGTATGCCATGAGATCGGGAAAGGTTTCTAAAACGCACCTCATTTCTCCTCTCCTTGTGCTCGGGTTCGCTATTCCAGCCACTTGACTAACCATCTCCCTAATTGGAGAATCAGCAGCTTTAAACTCCTATTTCGTCCAGGTTGCAATTTGTCCTGAGGATGAAGGGGAAGGCGGGGAAACAACGAGAGACTAGCCCTAGGTGTTGGGACAGGCACAGGTCACTCCATTTTCCCATCAGGAAGAAGAATGAACCACAGGCTCAGCCTGCCCCCCAGAACCAAAATAGGGCCTGAAGCAATCCTGCGCTTTTGCGGCCAGCTCCCAAAAAAGCGAGGAGACAAATGGAGCTCAGGGGCACTGCAATTCACAAACGTGCATAGTTATCAATGAGAACTCTCGTCCACAAATATATTGAGGGAAGGCAACGAAGAGGATTTGAAAGCAAGGCAGATTTTCAGGAAACAGGTTTCAGGATGTAGATTCGACTCGCATGTAAAGCATATGAAAAGCGGCAAAACGTTGACAATGAGGCCCTTGGCCAAAAAGGGCGTATGCGTTTTTTCCTGAATATATTCAGGAAAAAACGCATACGCCCTTTTTGGCCAACCAAGCAAGCCGGAAGGGCAAATCAGCGCTACAAAGAAGTCTCGCTTGCCCTCGGTCAAAAGGGCCATGCTGAACAAAGTTTAAAAACCAGAAAAGCAGGACAGGCCATGGAGACATGGGAGCCTTGCTACGCTGATGGGCGGGATGTAAATTGCCAACAGGCACTCTGGAGAAGTGTACGGTGTGTCCTGAAACAAGTAATAAACACAGCTTAGAGAGCATAGGGCACTTCCACTCATGGGCGTATAAATTGGGAAAACTAAAAATCAACAAGACACAGGCACCCCAAACTTTACGGCTGCTCTGTTTCCAAGAACCTCCACTTCGGTACACCTTCAATATCCCAGGAAAGAGAAAAATGGATAAAGAAATGGTGGTACTTGGCACAATGGAATATCACTCAGCCATGAAATCAATGTCATAAGGCTAGTTAGCAGCATGATGAGTGGATTTAGGTACGATGATTCTAAGTGAAATAAGTCACACAGAAAAAGGCCCTTATCCTAAGATATCGCTTATAGAGGGAATGTCAAAATCGCTACACTTGAACTGAATTACAAACAGAACAGAGTCACACCTTTAGAAGACACACTATGGCTGCTTAATGGGAAAGGTGACGTGGGGTGATGCATAAAACAAGGGTTTGAAATTAGCTCAGACACCGCTCCATAAGCCAAATATGTAATAGACAAGGCCTACTCCCTGCTCAGTGAACTGGACTCAACACCCCCTAGTCACCGCACAGGAATATATCTGACTAGTATGAATCTGAAAACCTATGTATCGATATCTCTCTGCAAGTGAATCAAGAGGGTGTAAAGCGGCATCAACACAACAGGGAAAAGCAGCCAAACCCCATTCTAAACATAAATTACTTTAAAAAACCCACAAAACAAAGACAGTGAAAGAGAGAGAAATTCTTACAAAATCCGTTCAGGGTCTCTGATGCAACCTGGATTCACCATATCTAGACCCACAGCTGGATGAGACATAAGGCTGGACACTCTTGGGGCTGAGAGGATTGGTGAGGTTGGGTGAGCAAACGCAGATACTTTAAAGTAAAACTGCGGGGAACACACCCCATGGGTCTCAAATCTCCAGGTACAAGGGCATCTTCCTACATCAAAACATGCATGGGAAACCCAGAAGATGGTATGCCATGAGATCGGGAAAGGTTTCTAAAACGCACCTCATTTCTCCTCTCCTTGTGCTCGGGTTCGCCATTCCAGCCGCTTGACTAACCATCTCCCTACTTGGAGAATCATCACCTTTAACCTCCTGTTTCGTCCAGGTTGCAATTTGTCCTGAGGATGAAGGGGAAGACGGGGAAACAACGAGAGACTAGCCCTAGGTGTTGGGACAGGCACAGGTCACTCCATTTTCCCATCAGGAAGAAGAATGAACCACAGGCTCAGCCTGCCCCCCAGAACCAAAATAGGGCCTGAAGCAATCCTGCGCTTTTGCGGCCAGCTCCCAAAAAAGCGAGGAGACAAATGGAGCTCAGGGGCACTGCAATTCACAAACGTGCAGAGTTATAAATGAGAACTCTCGTCCACAAATATATTGAGGGAAGGCAACGAAGAGGATTTGAAAGCAAGGCAGATTTGCAGGAAACAGATTTCAGGAGGTAGATTCAACTCGCCTTTAAAGCACATGAAAAGTGGCAAAACGTTGACAATGATGCCCTTGGCCAAAAAGGGCGTATGCGTTTTTTCCTGAATATATTCAGGAAAAAACGCATACGCCCTTTTTGGCCAACCAAGCAAGCCGGAAGGGCAAATCAGCGCTACAAAGAAGTCTCGCTTGCCCTCGGTCAAAAGGGCCATGCTGAACAAAGTGTAAAAACCAGAAAAGCAGGACAGGCCATGGAGACAAGGGAGCCTTGCTACGCTGATGGGCGGGATGTAAATTGCCAACAGGCACTCTGGAGAAGAGTACGGTGTGTCCTGAAACAAGTAATAAACACAGCTTAGAGAGAATAGGGCACTCCCACTCATGGGTGTATAAATTGGGAAAACTAAAAATCAACAAGACACAGGCACCCTAAAGCTTACGGCTGCTCTGTTTCCAAGAACCTCCGCTTCGGTACACCTTCAATATACCAGGAAAGAGAAAAGTGGATAAAGAAATGGTGGTACTTGGCACAATGGAATATCACTCAGCCATGAAATCAATGTCAAAAGGCTAGTTAGCAGCATGATGAGTGGATTTAGGTACGATGATTCTAAGTGAAATAAGTCACACAGAAAAAGACACTTATCCTAAGATATCGCTTATAGAGGGAATGTCAAAATCGCTACACTTGAACTGAATTACAAAACAGAACAGAGTCACACCTTTAGAAGACACACTATGGCTGCTTAACGGGAAAGGTGAGGTGGGGTGATGCATAAAACAAGGGTTTGAAATTAGCTCAGAGACCGCTCCATAAGCCAAATATGTAATAGAGAAGGCCTACTCCCTGCTCAGTGAACTGGACTCAACACACCCTAGTCACCACACAAGAATATATCTGAGTAGTAAGAATCTGAAAACCTATGTATCGATATCTCTCTGCAAGTGAATCAAGAGGGTGTAAAGCGGCATCAACACAGCAGGGAAAAGCAGCCAAACCCGATTCTAAACATAAATTACTTTAAAAAACCCACAAAACAAAGACAGTGAAAGAGAGAGAAATTCTTACAAAATCCGTTCAGGGTCTCTGATGCAACCTGGATTCACCATATCTAGACCCACAGCTGGATGAGACATAAGGCTGGACCCTCTTGGGGCTGAGAGGATTGGTGAGGTTGGGTGAGCAAACGCAGATACTTTAAAGTAATACTGTGGGGAACCACCCCATGGGTCTCAAATCTCCAGGTACAAGGGCATCTTCCTACATCAAAACATGCATGGGAAACCCAGAAGATGGTATGCCATGAGATCGGGAAAGGTTTCTAAAACGCACCTCATTTCTCCTCTCCTTGTGCTCCGGTTCGCCATTGCAGCCACTTGACTAACCATCTCCCTAATTGGAGAATCAGCACCTTTAACCTCCTATTTCGTCCAGGTTGCAATTTGTCCTGAGGATGAAGGGGAAGACGGGGAAACAACGAGAGACTAGCCCTAGGTGTTGGGACAGGCACAGGTCACTCCATTTTCCCATCAGGAAGAAGAATGAACCACAGGCTCAGCCTGCCCCCCAGAACCAAAATAGGGCCTGAAGCAATCCTGCGCTTTTGCGGCCAGCTCCCAAAAAAGCGAGGAGACAAATGGAGCTCAGGGGCACTGCAATTCACAAACGCGCAGAGTTATCAATGAGAACTCTCGTCCACAAATATATTGAGGGAAGGCAACGAAGAGGATTTGAAAGCAAGGCAGATTTTCAGGAAACAGATTTCAGGATGTAGATTCGACTCGCCTGTAAAGCACATGAAAAGCGGCAAAACGTTGACAATGAGGCCCTTGGCCAAAAAGGGCGTATGCGTTTTTTCCTGAATATATTCAGGAAAAAACGCATACGCCCTTTTTGGCCAACCAAGCAAGCCGGAAGGGCAAATCAGCGCTACAAATAAGTCTCGCTTGCCCTCGGTCAAAAGGGCCATGCTGAACAAAGTGTAAAAACCAGAAAAGCAGGACAGGCCATGGAGACATGGGAGCCTTGCTACGCTGATGGGCGGGATGTAAATTGGCAACAGGCACTCTGGAGAAGTGTATGGTGTGTCCTGAAACAAGTAATAAACACAGCGTAGAGAGCATAGGGCACTTCCACTCATGGGCGTATAAATTGGGAAAACTAAAAATCAACAACACAGGCACCCCAAACTTTACGGCTGCTCTGTTTCGAAGAACCTCCACTTCGGTACACCTTCAATATCTCAGGAAAGAGAAAAATGGATAAACAAATGGTGGTACTTGGCACAATGGAATATCACTCAGCCATGAAATCAATGTCATAAGGCTAGTTAGCAGCATGATGAGTGGATTTAGGTACGATGATTCTAAGTGAAATAAGTCACACAGAAAAATGCACTTATCCTAAGATATCGCTTATAGAGGGAATGTCAAAATCGCTACACTTGAACTGAATTACAAAACAGAACAGAGGCACACCTTTAGAAGACACACTATGGCTGCTTAACCGGAAAGGTGAGGTGGGGTGATGCATAAAACAAGGGTTTGAAATTAGCTCAGAGACCGCTCCATAAGCCAAATATGTAATAGACAAGGCCTACTCCCTGCTCAGTGAACTGGACTCAACACACCCTAGTCACCACACAAGAATATATCTGAGTAGTAAGAATCTGAAAACCTATGTATCGATATCTCTCTGCAAGTGAATCAAGAGGGTGTAAAGCGGCATCAACACAGCAGGGAAAAGCAGCCAAGCCCGATTCTAAACATAAATTACTTTAAAAAGCCCACAAAACAAAGACAGTGAAAGAGAGAGAAATTCTTACAAAATCCGTTCAGGGTCTATGATGCAACCTGGATTGACCATATCTAGACCCACAGCTGGATGAGACATAAGGCTGGACACTCTTGCGGCTGAGAGGATTGGTGAGGTTGGGTGAGCAAATGCAGATACTTTAAGTAATACTGCGGGGTACCCACCCCATGGGTCTCAAATCTCCAGGTACAAGGGCATCTTCCTACATCAAAACATGCATGGGAAACCCAGAAGATGGTATGCCGTGAGATCGGGAAAAGTTTCTAAAACGCACCTCATTTCTCCTCTCCTTGTGCTCGGGTTCGCCATTCCAGCCGCTTGACTAACCATCTCCCTACTTGGAGAATCAGCACCTTTAACCTCCTGTTTCGTACAGGTTGCAGTTTGTCCTGAAGATGAACGGGAAGACGGGGAACCAACGAGAGACTAGCCCTAGGTGTTGGGACAGGCACAGGTCACTCCATTTTCCCATCAGGAAGAAGAATGAAGCACAGGCTCAGCCTGCCCCCCAGAACCAAAATAGGGCCTGAAGCAATCCTGCGCTTTTGCGGCCAGCTCCCAAAAAAGCGAGGAGACAAATGGATCTCAGGGGCACTGCAATTCACAAAAGTGCAGAGTTATAAATGAGATCTCTCGTCCACAAATATATTGAGGGAAGGCAACGAAGAGGATTTGAAAGCAAGGCAGATTTGCAGGAAACAGATTTCAGGAGGTAGATTCGACTCGCCTTTAAAGCACATGAAAAGTGACAAAACGTTGACAATGATGCCCTTGGCCAAAAAGGGCGTATGCGTTTTTTCCTGAATATATTCAGGAAAAAACGCATACGCCCTTTTTGGCCAACCAAGCAAGCCGGAAGGGCAAATCAGCGCTACAAAGAAGTCTCGCTTGCCCTCGGTCAAAAGGGCCATGCTGAACAAACTGTAAAAACCAGAAAAGCAGGACAGGCCATGGAGACATGGGAGCCTTGCTACGCTAATGGGCGGGATGTAAATTGCCAACAGGCACTCTGGAGAAGAGTACGGTGTGTCCTGAAACAAGTAATAAACACAGCGTAGAGAGCATAGGGCACTTCCACTCATGGGCGTATAAATTGGGAAAACTAAAAATCAACAAGACACAGGCACCCTAAAGTTTACAGCTGCTGTGTTGCCAAGAACCTCCGCTTCGGTACACCTTCAATATACCAGGAAAGAGAAAAGTAGATAAAGAAATGGTGGTAGTTGGCACAATGCAATATCACTCAGCCATGAAATCAATGTCATAAGGCTAGTTAGCAGCATGATGAGTGGATTTAGGTACGATGATTCTAAGTGAAATAAGTCACACAGAAAAAGGCACTTATCCTAAGATATCGCTTATAGAGGGAATGTCAAAATCGCTACACTTGAACTGAATTACAAAGCAGAACAGAGTCACACCTTTAGAAGACACACTATGGCTGCTTAACGGGAAAGGTGAGGTGGGGTGATGCATAAAACAAGGGTTTGAAATTAGCTCAGAGACCGCTCCATAAGCCAAATATGTAATAGACAAGGCCTACTCCCTGCTCAGTGAACTGGACTCAACACCCCCTAGTCACCGCACAAGAATATATCTGACTAGTAAGAATTTGAAAACCTATGTATCGATATCTCTCTGCAAGTGAATCAAGAGGGTGTAAAGCGGCATCAACACAGCAGGGAAAAGCAGCGAAACCCCATTCTAAACATAAATTACTTTAAAAAACCCACAAAACAAAGACAGTGAAAGAGAGAGAAATTCTTACAAAATCCGTTCAGGGTCTCTGATGCAACCTGGATTGACCATATCTAGACCCACAGCTGGATGAGACATAAGGATGGACACTCTTGGGGCTGAGAGGATTGGTGAGGTTGGGTGAGCAAACGCAGATACTTTAAAGTAAAACTGCGGGGAACACACCCCATGGATCTCAAATCTCCAGGTACAAGGGCATCTTCCTACATCAAAACATGCATGGGAAACCCAGAAGATGGTATGCCATGAGATCGGGATAGGTTTCTAAAACGCACCTCATTTCTCCTCTCCTTGTGCTCGGTTTCGCCATTCTAGCTGCTTGACCAACCATCTCCCTACTTGGAGAATCAGCACCTTTAACCTCCTGATTGTACAGGTTGCAATTTGTCCTGAGGATGAACGGGAAGACGCGGAACCAACGAGAGACGAGCCCTAGGTGTTGGGACAGGCGTAGGTCACTCCATTTTCCCATCAGGAAGAAGAATGAACCACAGGCTCAGCCTGCCCCCCAGAACCAAAATAGGGCCTGAAGCAATCCTGCGCTTTTGCGGCCAGCTCCCAAAAAAGCGAGGAGACAAATGGAGCTCAGGGGCACTGCAATTCACAAACGTGCAGAGTTATAAATGAGAACTCTCGTCCACAAATATATTGAGGGAAGGCAACGAAGAGGATTTGAAAGCAAGGCAGATTTGCAGGAAACAGATTTCAGGAGGTAGATTCGACTCGCCTTTAAAGCACATGAAAAGCGGCAAAACGTTGACAATGATGCCCTTGGCCAAAAAGGGCGTATGCGTTTTTTCCTGAATATATTCAGGAAAAAACGCATACGCCCTTTTTGGCCAATCAAGCAAGCCAGAAGGGCAAATCAGCGCTACAAAGAAGTCTCGCTTGCCCTCGGTCAAAAGGGCCATGCTGAACAAAGTGTAAAAACAAGAAAAGCAGGACAGGCCATGGAGACATGGGAGCCTTGCTACGCTGATGGGCGGGATGTAAATTGCCAACAGGCACTCTGGAGAAGAGTACGGTGTGTCCTGAAACAATTAATAAACACAGTGTAGAGAGCATAGGGCACTTCCACTCATGGGCATATAAATTGGGAAAACTAAAAGTCAACAAATCACAGGCACCCCAAACTTTACGGCTGCTCTGTTGCCAAGAACCTCCGCTTCGGTACACCTTCAATATCCCAGGAAAGAGAAAAATGGATAAACAAATGGTGGTACTTGGCACAATGGAATATCACTCAGCCATGAAATCAATGTCATAAGGCTAGTTAGCAGCATGATGAGTGGATTTAGGTACGATGATTCTAAGTGAAATAAGTCACACAGAAAAAGGCACTTATCCTAAGATATCGCTTATAGAGGGAATGTCAAAATCGCTACACTTGAACTGAATTACAGAACTGAACAGAGGCACACCTTTAGAAGACACACTATGGCTGCTTAACCGGAAAGGTGAGGTGGGGTGATGCATAAAACAAGGGTTTGAAATTAGCTCAGACACCGCTCCATAAGCCAAATATGTAATAGACAAGGCCTACTCCCTGCTCAGTGAACTGGACTCAACACCCCCTAGTCACCGCACAAGATTATATCTGATTAGTATGAATCTGAAAACCTATGTATCGATATCTCTCTGCAAGTGAATCAAGAGGGTGTAAAGCGGCATAAACACAGCAGGGAAAAGCAGCCAAACCCCATTCTAAACATACATTACTTTAAAAAACCCACAAAGCAAAGACAGTGAAAGAGAGAGAAATTCTTACAAAATCCGTTCAGGTTCTCTGATGCAACCTGGATTGACCATATCTAGACCCACAGCTGGATGAGACATAAGGCTGGACACTCTTGGGGCTGAGAGGATTGGTGAGGTCGGGTGAGCAAATGCAGATACTTTAAAGTAACACCGCGGGGTACCCACCCCATGGGTCTCAAATCTCCAGGTACAAGGGAATCTTCCTACATCAAAACATGCATGGGAAACCCAGAAGATGGTATGCCATGAGATCGGGAAACCTTTCTAAAACGCACCTCATTTCTCCTCTCCTTGTGCACAAGTTCGCCATTCCAGCCACTTGACTAACCATCTCCCTAATTGGAGAATCAGCACCTTTAACCTCCTGTTTCGTCCAGGTTGCAATTTGTCCTGAGGATATAGGGGAAGACGGGGAAACAACGAGAGACTAGCCCTAGGTGTTGGGACAGGCACAGGTCACTCCATTTTCCCATCAGGAAGAAGAATGAACCACAGGCTCAGCCTGCCCCCCAGAACCAAAATAGGGCCTGAAGCAATCCTGCGCTTTTGCGGCCAGCTCCCAAAAAAGCGAGGAGACAAATGGAGTTCAGGGGCACTGCAATTCACAAACGTGCAGAGTTATAAATGAGAACTCTCGTCCACAAATATATTGAGGGAAGGCAACGAAGAGGATTTGAAAGCAAGGCAGATTTGCAGGAAACAGATTTCAGGAGGTAGATTCGACTCGCCTTTAAAGCACATGAAAAGCGGCAAAACGTTGACAATGAGGCCCTTGGCCAAAAAGGGCGTATGCGTTTTTTCCTGAATATATTCAGGAAAAAACGCATACGCCCTTTTTGGCCAACCAAGCAAGCCGGAAGGGCAAATCAGCGCTACAAAGAAGTCTCGCTTTCCCTAGGTCAAAAGGGCCATGCTGAAGAAAGTGTAAAAACCAGAAAAGCAGGACAGGCCATGGAGACATGGGAGCCTTGCTACGCTGATGGGCGGGATGTAAATTGCCAACAGGCACTCTGGAGAAGTGTACGGTGTGTCCTGAAACAAGTAATAAACACAGCGTAGAGAGCATAGGGCACTTCCACTCATGGGCGTATAAATTGGGAAAACTAAAAATCAACAAGACACAGGCACCCCAAACTTTACGGCTGTTCTGTTGCCAGGAACCTCCGCTTCGGTACACCTTCAATATCCCAGGAAAGAGAAAAATGGATAAACAAATGGTGGTACTTGGCACAATGGAATATCACTCAGCCATGAAATCAATGTCATAAGGCTAGTTAGCAGCATGATGAGTGGATTTAGGTACGATGATTCTAAGTGAAATAAGTCACACAGAAAAAGGCACTTATCCTAAGATATCGCTTATAGGGGGAATGTCAAAATCGCTACGCTTGAACTGAATTACAAAACAGAACAGAGGCACACCTTTAGAAGACACACTATGGCTGCTTAACCGGAAAGGTGAGGTGGGGTGATGCATAAAACAAGGGTTTGAAATTAGCTCAGACACCGCTCCATAAGCCAAATATGTAATAGACAAGGCCTACTCCCTGCTCAGTGAACTGGACTCAACACCCCCTAGTCACCGCACAAGAATATATCTGACTAGTATGAATCTGAAAACCTGTGTATTGATATCTCTCTGCAAGTGAATCAAGAGGGTGTAAAGCGGCATAAACGCAGCAGGGAAAAGCAGCCAAACCCCATTCTAAACATACATTACTTTAAAAAACCCACAAAGCAAAGACAGTGAAAGAGAGAGAAATTCTTACAAAATCCGTTCAGGGTCTCTGATGCAACCTGGATTGACCATATCTAGACCCACAGCTGGATGAGACATAAGGCTGGACACTCTTGGGGCTGAGAGGATTGGTGAGGTTGGGTGAGCAAACGCAGATACTTTAAAGTAATACCGCGGGGTACCCACCCCATGGGTCTCAAATCTCCAGGTACAAGGGCATCTTCCTACATCCAAACATGCATGTGAAACCCAGAAGATGGTATGCCGTGAGATCGGGAAAGGTTTCTAAATCGCACCTCATTTCTCCTCTCCTTGTGCTCGGGTTCCCCATTCCAGCCGCTTGATTCACCATCTCCCTACCTGGAGAATCAGCATCTTTAAACTCCTGTATCGTCCAGGTTGCAATTTTCCTGAGGATGAACGGGAAGACGGGCAACCAAAGAGAGACTAGCCCTAGGTGTTGGGACAGGCACAGGTCACTCCATTTTTCCATCAGGAAGAAGAATGAACCACAGGCTCAGCCTGCCCCCCAGAACCAAAATAGGGCCTGAAGCAATCCTGCGCTTTTGTGGCCAGCTCCCAAAAAAGCGAGGAGACAAATGGAGCTCAGGGGCACTGCAATTCACAAACGTGCAGAGTTATAAATGAGAACTCTCGTCCACAAATATATTGAGGGAAGGCAACGAAGAGGATTTGAAAGTAAGGCAGATTTTCAGGAAACAGATTTCAGGATGTAGATTCGGCTCGCCTGTAAAGCACATGAAAAGCGGCAAAACGTTGACAATGATGCCCTTGGCCAAAAAGGGCGTATGCGTTTTTTCCTGAATATATTCAGGAAAAAACGCATACGCCCTTTTTGGCCAACCAAGCAAGCCGGAAGGGCAAATCAGCGCTACAAAGAAGTCTCGCTTGCCCTCGGTCAAAAGGGCCATGCTGAAAAAAGTGTAAAAACCAGAAAAGCAGGACAGGCCATGGAGACATGCGAGCCTTGCTACACTGATGGGCGGGATGTAAATTGCCAACAGGCACTCTGGAGAAGTGTACGGTGTGTCCTGAAACAAGTAATAAACACAGTGTAGAGAACATAGGGCACTTCCACTCATGGGCGTATAAATTGGGAAAACTAAAAATCAACAAGACACAGGCACCCCAAACTTTACGGCTGCTCTGTTGCCAAGAACCTCCGCTTCGGTACACCTTCAATATCCCAGGAAAGAGAAAAATGGATAAACAAATGGTGGTACTTGGCACAATGGAATATCACTCAGCCATGAAATCAATGTCATAAGGCTAGTTAGCAGCATGATGAGTGGATTTAGGTACGATGATTCTAAGTGAAATAAGTCACACAGAAAAAGGCACTTATCCTAAGATATCGCTTATAGAGGGAATGTCAAAATCGCTACACTTGAACTGAATTACAAAACAGAACAGAGGCACACCTTTAGAAGATACACTATGGCTGCTTAACCGGAAAGGTGAGGTGGGGTGATGCATAAAACAAGGGTTTGAAATTAGCTCAGACACCGCTCCATAAGCCAAATATGTAATAGACAAGTCCTACTCCCTGCTCAGTGAACTGGACTCAACACCCCCTAGTCACCGCACAAGATTATATCTGATTAGTATGAATCTGAAAACCTATGTATCGATATCTCTCTGCAAGTGAATCAAGAGGGTGTAAAGCGGCATAAACACAGCAGGGAAAAGCAGCCAAACCCCATTCTAAACATACATTACTTTAAAAAACCCACAAAGCAAAGACAGTGAAAGAGAGAGAAATTCTTACAAAATCCGTTCAGGTTCTCTGATGCAACCTGGATTGACCATATCTAGACCCACAGCTGGATGAGACATAAGGCTGGACACTCTTGGGGCTGAGAGGATTGGTGAGGTCGGGTGAGCAAATGCAGATACTTTAAAGTAACACCGCGGGGTACCCACCCCATGGGTCTCAAATCTCCAGGTACAAGGGAATCTTCCTACATCAAAACATGCATGGGAAACCCAGAAGATGGTATGCCATGAGATCGGGAAACGTTTCTAAAACGCACCTCATTTCTCCTCTCCTTGTGCACAAGTTCGCCATTCCAGCCACTTGACTAACCATCTCCCTAATTGGAGAATCAGCACCTTTAACCTCCTGTTTCGTCCAGGTTGCAATTTGTCCTGAGAATGAAGGGGAAGACGGGGAAACAACGAGAGACTAGCCCTAGGTGTTGGGACGGCACAGGTCACTCCATTTTCCCATCAGGAAGAAGAATGAACCACAGGCTCAGCCTGCCCCCCAGAACCAAAATAGGGCCTGAAGCAATCCTGCGCTTTTGCGGCCAGCTCCCAAAAAAGCGAGGAGACAAATGGAGCTCAGGGGCACTGCAATTCACAAAAGTGCAGAGTTATAAATGAGAACTCTCGTCCACAAATATATTGAGGGAAGGCAACGAAGAGGATTTGAAAGCAAGGCAGATTTGCAGGAAACAGATTTCAGGAGGTAGATTCGACTCGCCTTTAAAGCACATGAAAAGCGGCAAAACGTTGACAATGAGGCCCTTGGCCAAAAAGGGCGTATGCGTTTTTTCCTGAATATATTCAGGAAAAAACGCATACGCCCTTTTTGGCCAACCAAGCAAGCCGGAAGGGCAAATCAGCGCTACAAAGAAGTCTCGCTTTCCCTAGGTCAAAAGGGCCATGCTGAAGAAAGTGTAAAAACCAGAAAAGCAGGACAGGCCATGGAGACATGGGAGCCTTGCTACGCTGATGGGCGGGATGTAAATTGCCAACAGGCACTCTGGAGAAGTGTACGGTGTGTCCTGAAACAAGTAATAAACACAGCGTAGAGAGCATAGGGCACTTCCACTCATGGGCGTATAAATTGGGAAAACTAAAAATCAACAAGACACAGGCACCCCAAACTTTACGGCTGTTCTGTTGCCAGGAACCTCCGCTTCGGTACACCTTCAATATCCCAGGAAAGAGAAAAATGGATAAACAAATGGTGGTACTTGGCACAATGGAATATCACTCAGCCATGAAATCAATGTCATAAGGCTAGTTAGCAGCATGATGAGTGGATTTAGGTACGATGATTCTAAGTGAAATAAGTCACACAGAAAAAGGCACTTATCCTAAGATATCGCTTATAGAGGGAATGTCAAAATCGCTACACTTGAACTGAATTACAAAACAGAACAGAGGCACACCTTTAGAAGACACACTATGGCTGCTTAACCGGAAAGGTGAGGTGGGGTGATGCATAAAACAAGGGTTTGAAATTAGCTCAGACACCGCTCCATAAGCCAAATATGTAATAGACAAGGCCTACTCCCTGCTCAGTGAACTGGACTCAACACCCCCTAGTCACCGCACAAGATTATATCTGATTAGTATGAATCTGAAAACCTATGTATCGATATCTCTCTGCAAGTGAATCAAGAGGGTGTAAAGCGGCATAAACACAGCAGGGAAAAGCAGCCAAACCCCATTCTAAACATACATTACTTTAAAAAACCCACAAAGCAAAGACAGTGAAAGAGAGAGAAATTCTTACAAAATCCGTTCAGGTTCTCTGATGCAACCTGGATTGACCATATCTAGACCCACAGCTGGATGAGACATAAGGCTGGACACTCTTGGGGCTGAGAGGATTGGTGAGGTCGGGTGAGCAAATGCAGATACTTTAAAGTAACACCGCGGGGTACCCACCCCATGGGTCTCAAATCTCCAGGTACAAGGGAATCTTCCTACATCAAAACATGCATGGGAAACCCAGAAGATGGTATGCCATGAGATCGGGAAACGTTTCTAAAACGCACCTCATTTCTCCTCTCCTTGTGCACAAGTTCGCCATTCCAGCCACTTGACTAACCATCTCCCTAATTGGAGAATCAGCACCTTTAACCTCCTGTTTCGTCCAGGTTGCAATTTGTCCTGAGGATGAAGGGGAAGACGGGGAAACAACGAGAGACTAGCCCTAGGTGTTGGGACAGGCACAGGTCACTCCATTTTCCCATCAGGAAGAAGAATGAACCACAGGCTCAGCCTGCCCCCCAGAACCAAAATAGGGCCTGAAGCAATCCTGCGCTTTTGCGGCCAGCTCCCAAAAAAGCGAGGAGACAAATGGAGCTCAGGGGCACTGCAATTCACAAACGTGCAGAGTTATAAATGAGAACTCTCATCCACAAATATATTGAGGGAAGGCAACGAAGAGGATTTGAAAGCAAGGCAGATTTGCAGGAAACAGATTTCAGGAGGTAGATTCGACTCGCCTTTAAAGCACATGAAAAGCGGCAAAACGTTGACAATGAGGCCCTTGGCCAAAAAGGGCGTATGCGTTTTTTCCTGAATATATTCAGGAAAAAACGCATACGCCCTTTTTGGCCAACCAAGCAAGCCGGAAGGGCAAATCAGCGCTACAAAGAAGTCTCGCTTGCCCTCGGTCAAAAGGGCCATGCTGAAAAAAGTGTAAAAACCAGAAAAGCAGGACAGGCCATGGAGACATGCGAGCCTTGCTACACTGATGGGCGGGATGTAAATTGCCAACAGGCACTCTGGAGAAGTGTACGGTGTGTCCTGAAACAAGTAATAAACACAGCTTAGAGAGCATAGGGCACTTCCACTCATGGGCGTATAAATTGGGAAAACTAAAAATCAACAAGACACAGGCACCCCAAAATTTACAGCTGCTCTGTTTCCAAGAACCTCCACTTCGGTACACCTTCAATATCCCAGGAAAGAGAAAAATGGATAAACAAATGGTGGTACTTGGCACAATGGAATGTCACTCAGCCATGAAATAAATGTCATAAGGCTAGTTACCAGCATGATGAGTGGATTTAGATACGATGATTCTAAGTGAAATAAGTCACACAGAAAAAGACACTTATCCTAAGATATCGCTTATAGAGGGAATGTTAAAATCGCTACACTTGAACTGAATTACAAAACAGAACAGAGTCACACCTTTAGAAGACACACTATGGCTGCTTAACGGGAAAGGTGAGGTGGGGTGATGCATAAAACAAGGGTTTGAAATTAGATCAGAGACCGCTGCATAAGCCAAATATGTAATAGACAAGGCCTACTCCCTGCTCAGTGAACTGGACTCAACACACCCTAGTCACCGCACAAGAATATATCTGAGTAGTAAGAATCTGAAAACCTATGTATCGATATCTCTCTGCAAGTGAATCAAGAGGGTGTAAAGCGGCATAAACGCAGCAGGGAAAAGCAGCCAAACCCCATTCTAAACATACATTACTTTAAAAAAGCCACAAAGCAAAGACAGTGAAAGAGAGAGAAATTCTTACAAAATCCGTTCAGGGTCTCTGATGCAACCTGGATTGACCATATCTAGACCCACAGCTGGATGAGACATAAGGCTGGACACTCTTGGGGCTGAGAGGATTGGTGAGGTTGGGTGAGCAAACACAGATACTTTAAAGAAATACCGCGGGGTACCCACCCCATGGGTCTCAAATCTCCAGGTACAAGGGCATCTTCCTACATCCAAACATGCATGTGAAACCCAGAAGATGGTATGCCGTGAGATCGGGAAAGGTTTCTAAAACGCACCTCATTTCTCCTCTCCTTGTGCTCGGGTTCCCTATTCCAGCCGCTTGATTCACCATCTCCCTACTTGGAGAATCAGCATCTTTAAACTCCTGTATCGTACAGGTTGCAATTTTCCTGAGGATGAACGGGAAGACGGGCAACCAACGAGAGACTAGCCCTAGGTGTTGGGACAGGCACAGGTCACTCCATTTTTCCATCAGGAAGAAGAATGAACCACAGGCTCAGCCTGCCCCCCAGAACCAAAATAGGGCCTGAAGCAATCCTGCGCTTTTGCGGCCAGCTCCCAAAAAAGCGAGGAGACAAATGGAGCTCAGGGGCACTGCAATTCACAAACGTGCAGAGTTATAAATGAGAACTCTCGTCCACAAATATATTGAGGGAAGGCAACGAAGAGGATTTGAAAGCAAGGCAGATTTGCAGGAAACAGATTTCAGGAGGTAGATTCGACTCGCCTGTAAAGCACATGAAAAGCGGCAAAACGTTGACAATGATGCCCTTGGCCAAAAAGGGCGTATGCGTTTTTTCCTGAATATATTCAGGAAAAAACGCATACGCCCTTTTTGGCCAACCAAGCAAGCCGGAAGGGCAAATCAGCGCTACAAAGAAGTCTCGCTTGCCCTCGGTCAAAAGGGCCATGCTGAAAAAAGTGTAAAAACCCGAAAAGCAGGACAGGCCATGGAGACATGCGAGCCTTGCTACGCTGATGGGCGGAATGTAAATTGCCAACAGGCACTCTGGAGAAGAGTACGGTGTGTCCTGAAACAAGTAATAAACACAGTGTAGAGAGCATAGGGCACTTCCACTCATGGGCGTATAAATTGGGAATACTAAAAATCAACAAGACACAGGCACCCCAAAATTTACAGCTGCTCTGTTTCCAAGAACCTCCACTTCAGTACACCTTCAATATCCCAGGAAAGAGAAAAATTTTATAAACAAATGGTGGTACTTGGCACAATGGAATGTCACTGAGCCATGAAATCAATGTCATAAGGCTAGTTAGCAGCATGATGAGTGGATTTAACGACGATGATTCTAAGTGAAATAAGTCACACAGAAAAAGACACTTATCCTAAGATATCGCTTATAGAGGGAATGTCAAAATCGCTACACTTGAACTGAATTACAAAACAGAACAGAGTCACACCTTTAGAAGACACACTATGGCTGCTTAACGGGAAAGGTGAGGTTGGGTGATGCATAAAACAAGGGTTTGAAATTAGCTCAGAGACCGCTCCATAAGCCAAATATGTAATAGACAAGGCCTACTCCCTGCTCAGTGAACTGGATTCAACACACCCTAGTCACCACACAAGAATATATCTGAGTAGTAAGAATCTGAAAACCTATGTATCGATATCTCTCTGCAAGTGAATCAAGACGGTGTAAAGCGGCATCAACACAGCAGGGAAAAGCACCCAAGCCTGATTCTAAACATAAATTACTTTAAGAAACCCACAAAACAAAGACAGTGAAGAGAGAGAAATTCTTACAAAATCCGTTCAGGGTCTCTGATGCAACCTGGATTGACCATATCTAGACCCACAGCTGGATGAGACATAAGGCTGGACACTCTTGGGGCTGAGAGGATTGGTGAGGTTGGGTGAGCAAATGCAGATACTTTAAAGTAACACTGCGGGGAACACACCCCATGGGTCTCAAATCTCCAGGTACAAGGGCATCTTCCTACATCAAAACATGCATGGGAAACCCAGAAGATGGTATGCCATGAGATCGGGAAAGGTTTCTAAAACGCACCTCATTTCTCCTCTCCTTTTGCTCGGGTTCGCCATTCCAGCTGCTTGATCAACCATCTCCCTACTTGGAGAATCAGCACCTTTAACCTCCTGTTTCGTCCAGGTTGCAATTTGTCCTGAGGATGAAGGGGAAGACGGGGAAACAACGAGAGACTAGCCCTAGGTGTTGGGACAGGCATAGGTCACTCCATTTTCCCATCAGGAAGAAGAATGAACCACAGGCTCAGCCTGCCCCCCAGAACCAAAATAGGGCCTGAAGCAATCCTGCGCTTTTGCGGCCATCTCCCAAAAAAGCGAGGAGACAAATGGAGCTCAGGGGCACTGCAATTCACAAACGTGCAGAGTTATAAATGAGAACTCTCGTCCACAAATATATTGAGGGAAGGCAACGAAGAGGATTTGAAAGCAAGGCAGATTTGCAGGAAACAGATTTCAGGAGGTAGATTCGACTCGCCTTTAAAGCACATGAAAAGCGGCAAAACGTTGACAATGATGCCCTTGGCCAAAAAGGGCGTATGCGTTTTTTCCTGAATATATTCAGGAAAAAACGCATACGCCCTTTTTGGCCAACCAAGCAAGCCGGAAGGGCAAATCAGCGCTACAAAGAAGTCTCGCTTGCCCTCGGTCAAAAGGGCCAAGCTGAAAAAAGTGTAAAAACCAGAAAAGCAGGACAGGCCATGGAGACATGCGAGCCTTGCTACGCTGATGGGCGGGATGTAAATTGCCAACAGGCACTCTGGAGAAGTGTACGGTGTGTCCTGAAACAAGTAATAAACACAGCTTAGAGAGCATAGGGCACTTCCACTCATGGGCGTATAAATTGGGAAAACTAAAAATCAACAAGACACAGGCACCCCAAACTTTACAGCTGCTCTGTTTCCAAGAACCTCCACTTCGGTACACCTTCAATATCCCAGGAAAGAGAAAAATGGATAAACAAATGGTGGTACTTGGCACAATGGAATGTCACTCAGCCATGAAATCAATGTCATAAGGCTAGTTAGCAGCATGGTGAGTGGATTTAGGTACGATGATTCTAAGTGAAATAAGTCACACAGAAAAAGACACTTATCCTAAGATATCGCTTATAGAGGGAATGTCAAAATCGCTACACTTGAACTGAATTACAAACAGAACAGAGTCACACCTTTAGAAGACACACTATGGCTGCTTAACGGGAAAGGTGAGTTGGGGTGATGCATAAAACAAGGGTTTGAAATTAGCTCAGAGACCGCTCCATAAGCCCAATATGTAATAGACAAGGCCTACTCCCTGCTCAGTGAACTGGACTCAACACCCCCTAGTCACCGCACAAGAATATATCTGACTAGTATGAATCTGAAAACCTGTGTATTGATATCTCTCTGCAAGTGAATCAAGAGGGTGTAAAGCGGCATAAACACAGCAGGGAAAAGCAGCCAAACCCCATTCTAAACATACATTACTTTAAAAAAGCCACAAAGCAAAGACAGTGAAAGAGAGAGAAATTCTTACAAAATCCGTTCAGGGTCTCTGATGCAACCTGGATTGACCATATCTAGACCCACAGCTGGATGAGACATAAGGCTGGACACTCTTGGGGCTGAGAGGATTGGTGAGGTTGGGTGAGCAAACGCAGATACTTTAAAGTAATACTGCGGTGTACCCACCCCATGGGTCTCAAATCTCCAGGTACAAGGGCATCTTCCTACATCAAAACATGCATGGGAAACCCAGAAGATGGTATGCCATGAGATCGGGAAAAGTTTCCAAAACGCACCTCATTTCTCCTCTCCTTGAGCTCGGGTTCGCCATTCCAGCCGCTTGACTAACCATCTCCCTACTTGGAGAATCAGCACCTTTAACCTCCTGTTTCGTACAGGTTGCAGTTTGTCCTGAGGATGAACGGGAAGACGGGGAACCAACGAGAGACTAGCCCTAGGTGTTGGGACAGGCACAGGTCACTCCATTTTCCCATCAGGAAGAAGAATGAACCACATGCTCAGCCTGCCCCCCAAAACCAAAATAGGGCCTGAAGCAATCCTGCGCTTTTGCGGCCAGCTCCCAAAAAAGCGAGGAGACAAATGGAGATCAGGGGCACTGCAATTCACAAACGTGCAGAGTTATAAATGATAACTCTCGTCCACAAATGTATTGAGGGAAGGCAACGAAGAGGATTTGAAAGCAAGGCAGATTTGCAGGAAACAGATTTCAGGAGGTAGATTCGACTCGCCTTTAAAGCACATGATAAGTGACAAAACTTTGACAATGATGCCCTTGGCCAAAAAGGGCGTATGCGTTTTTTCCTGAATATATTCAGGAAAAAACGCATACGCCCTTTTTGGCCAACCAAGCAAGCCGGAAGGGCAAATCAGCGCTACAAAGAAGTCTCGCTTGCCCTCGGTCAAAAGGGCCATGCTGAACAAACTGTAAAAACCAGAAAAGCAGGACAGGCCATGGAGACATGGGAGCCTTGCTACGCTGATGGGCGGGATGTAAATTGCCAACAGGCACTCTGGAGAAGAGTACGGTGTGTCCTGAAACAAGTAATAAACACAGCTTAGAGAGCATAGGGCAATTCCACTCATGGGCGTATAAATTGGGAAAACTAAAAATCAACAAGACACAGGCACCCTAAAGTTTACGGCTGCTCTGTTGCCAAGAACCTCCACTTCGGTACACCTTCAATATCCCAGGAAAGAGAAAAATGGATAAAGAAATGGTGGTAGTTGGCACAATGCAATATCACTCAGCCATGAAATCAATGTCATAAGGCTAGTTAGCAGCATGATGAGTGGATTTAGGTACGATGATTCTAAGTGAAATAAGTCACACAGAAAAAGGCACTTATCCTAAGATATCGCTTATAGAGGGAATGTCAAAATCGCTACACTTGAACTGAATTACAAACAGAACAGAGTCACACCTTTAGAAGACACACTATGGCTGCTTAACTGGAAAACTGAGGTGGGGTGATGCATAAAACAAGGGTTTGAAATTAGCTCAGACACCGCTCCATAAGCCAAATATGTAATAGACAAGGCCTACTCCCTGCTCAGTGAACTGGACTCAACACCCCCTAGTCACCGCACAAGAATATATCTGACTAGTATGAATCTGAAAACCTATGTATCGATATCTCTCTGCAAGTGAATCAAGAGGGTGTAAAGCGGCATCAACACAGCAGGGAAAAGCAGACAAGCCCGATTCTAAACATAAATTACTTTAAAAAACCCACAAAACAAAGACAGTGAAAGAGAGAGAAATTCTTACAAAATCCGTTCAGGGTCTCTGATGCAACCTGGATTGACCATATTTAGACCCACAGCTGGATGAGACATAAGGCTACACACTCTTGCGGCTGAGAGGATTGGTGAGGTTGGGTGAGCAAATGCAGATACTTTAAAGTAATACTGCGGTGTACCCACCCCATGGGTCTCAAATCTCCAGGTACAAGGGCATCTTCCTACATCAAAACATGCATTGGAAACCCAGAAGATGGTATGCCGTGAGATCGGGAAAAGTTTCTAAAACGCACCTCATTTCTCCTCTCCTTGTGCTCGGGTTCGCCATTCCAGCCGCTTGACTAACCATCTCCCTACTTGGAGAATCAGCACCTTTAACCTCCTGTTTCGTACAGGTTGCATTTTGTCCTGAGGATGAACGGGAAGACGGGGAACCAACGAGAGACTAGCCCTAGGTGTTGGGACAGGCACATGTCACTCCATTTTCCCATCAGGAAGAAGAATGAACCACAGGCTCAGCCTGCCCCCCAAAACCAAAATAGGGCCTGAAGCAATCCTGCGCTTTTGCGGCCAGCTCCCAAAAAAGCGAGGAGACAAATGGAACTCAGGGGCACTGCAATTCACAAACGTGCAGAGTTATAAATGAGATCTCTCGTCCACAAATATATTGAGGAAAGGAAACGAAGAGGATTTGAAAGCAAGGCAGATTTGCAGGAAACAGATTTCAGGAGGTAGATTCGACTCGCCTTTAAAGCACATGAAAAGTGACAAAACGTTGACAATGATGCCCTTGGCCAAAAAGGGCGTATGCGTTTTTTCCTGAATATATTCAGGAAAAAACGCATACGCCCTTTTTGGCCAACCTAGCAAGCCAGAAGAGCAAATCAGCGCTACAAAGAAGTCTCGCTTGCCCTCGGTCAAAAGGGCCATGCTGAACAAACTGTAAAAACCAGAAAAGCAGGACAGGCCATGGAGACATGGGAGCCTTGCTACGCTGATGGGCGGGATGTAAATTGCCAACAGGCACTCTGGAGAAGAGTACGGTGTGTCCTGAAACAAGTAATAAACACAGCGTAGAGAGCATAGGGCAATTCCACTCATGGGCGTATAAATTGGGAAAACTAAAAATCAACAAGACACAGGCACCCTAAAGTTTACGGCTGCTCTGTTGCCAAGAACCTCGACTTCGGTACACCTTCAATATCCCAGGAAAGAGAAAAATGGATAAAGAAATGGTGGTACTTGGCACAATGCAATATCACTCAGCCATGAAATCAATGTCATAAGGCTAGTTAGCAGCATGATGAGTGGATTTAGGTACGATGATTCTAAATGAAATAAGTCACACAGAAAAAGGCACTTATCCTAAGATATCGCTTATAGAGGGAATGTCAAAATCGCTACACTTGAACTGAATTACAAACAGAACAGAGTCACACCTTTAGAAGACAAACTATGGCTGCTTAACGGAAAAGGTGAGGTGGGGTGATGCATAAAACAAGGGTTTGAAATTAGCTCAGACACCGCTCCATAAGCCAAATATGTAATAGACAAGGCCTACTCCCTGCTCAGTGAACTGGACTCAACACCCCCTAGTCACCGCACAAGAATATATCTGACTAGTATGAATCTGAAAACCTATGTATCGATATCTCTCTGCAAGTGAATCAAGAGGGTGTAAAGCGGCATCAACACAGCAGGGAAAAGCAGCCAAACCCCATTCTAAACATAAATTACTTTAAAAAACCCACAAAACAAAGACAGTGAAAGAGAGAGAAATTCTTACAAAATCCGTTCAGGGTCTCTGATGCAACCTGGATTGACCATATCTAGACCCACAGCTGGATGAGACATAAGGCTGGACACTCTTGGGGCTCAGAGGATTGGTGAGGTTGGGTGAGCAAACGCAGATACTTTAAAGTAACACTGCGGGGAACACACCCCATGGGTCTCAAATCTCCAGGTACAAGGGCATCTTCCTACATCAAAAAAAAATGGGAAACCCAGAAGATGGTATGCCATGAGATCGGGAAAGGTTTCTAAAACGCACCTCATTTCTCCTCTCCTTGTGCTCGGGTTCGCCATTCCAGCTGCTTGACCAACCATCTCCCTACTTGGAGAATCAGCACCTTTAACCTCCTGATTGTACAGGTTGCAATTTGTCCTGAGGATGAACGTGAAGACGCTGAACCAACGAGAGACGAGCCCTAGGTGTTGGGACAGGCGTAGGTCACTCCATTTTCCCATCAGGAAGAAGAATGAACCACAGGCTCAGCCTGCCCCCCAGAACCAAAATAGGGCCTGAAGCAATCCTGCGCTTTTGCGGCCAGCTCCCAAAAAAGCGAGGAGACAAATGGAGCTCAGGGGCACTGCAATTCACAAACGTGCAGAGTTATAAATGAGAACTCTCGTCCACAAATATATTGAGGGAAGGCAACGAAGAGGATTTGAAAGCAAGGCAGATTTGCAGGAAACAGATTTCAGGAGGTAGATTCGACTCGCCTTTAAAGCACATGAAAAGTGGCAAAACGTTGACAATGATGCCCTTGGCCAAAAAGGGCGTATGCGTTTTTTCCTGAATATATTCAGGAAAAAACGCATACGCCCTTTTAGGCCAACCAAGCAAGCCGGAAGGGCAAATCAGCGCTACAAAGACGTCTCGCTTGCCCTCGGTCAAAAGGGCCATGCTGAAAAAAGTGTAAAAACCAGAAAAGCAGGACAGGCCATGGAGACATGCGAGCCTTGCTACGCTGATGGGCGGGATGTAAATTGCCAACAGCCACTCTGGAAAAGGGTACAGTGTGTCCCGAAACAAGTAATAAACACAGCTTAGAGAGCATAGGGCACTTCCACTCATGGGCGTATAAATTGGGAAAAATAAAAATCAACAAGACACAGGCACCCCAACCTTTACGGCTGCTCTGTTTCCAAGAACCTCCACTTCGGTACACCTTCAATATCCCAGAAAGAGAAAAATGGATAAAGAAATGGTGGTACTTGGCACAATGGAATATCACTCAGCCATGAAATCAATGTCATAAGGCTAGTTAGCAGCATGATGAGTGGATTTAGGTACGATGATTCTAAGTGAAATAAGTCACACAGAAAAAGGCACTTATCCTAAGATATCGCTTATACAGGGAATGTCAAAATCGCTAAACTTGAACTGAATTACAAAACAGAACAGAGGCACACCTTTAGAAGACACACTATGGCTGCTTAACTGGAAAGGTGAGGTGGGGTGATGCATAAAACAAGGTTTGAAATTAGCTCAGACACCGCTCCATAAGCCAAATATGTAATAGACAAGGCCTACTCCTTGCTCAGTTAACTGGACTCAACACCCCCTAGTCACCGCACAAGAATATATCTGATTAGTATGAATCTGAAAACCTATGTATCGATATCTCTCTGCAAGTGAATCAAGAGGGTGTAAAGCGGCATCAACACAGCAGGGAAAAGCAGCCAAACCCCATTCTAAACATACATTACTTTAAAAAACCCACAAAGCAAAGACAGTGAAAGAGAGAGAAATTCTTACAAAATCCGTTCAGGGTCTCTGATGCAACCTGGATTGACCATATCTAGACCCACAGCTGGATGAGACATAAGGCTGGACACTCTTGCGGCTGAGAGGATTGGTGAGGTCGGGTGACCAAATGCAGATAATTTAAAGTAACACCGCGGGGTACCCACCCCATGGGTCTCAAATCTCCAGGTACAAGGGCATCTTCCTACATCAAAACATGCATGGGAAACCCAGAAGATGGTATGCCGTGAGATCGGGAAAGGTTTCTAAAACGCACCTCATTTCTCCTCTCCTTGTGCTCGGGTTCGCCATTCCAGCCACTTGACTAACCATCTCCCTAATTGGAGAATCAGCACCTGTAACCTCCTCTTTCGTCCAGGTTGCAATTTGTCCTGAGGATGAAGGGGAAGACGGGGAACCAACGAGAGACTAGCCCTAGGTGTTGGGACAGGCATAGGTCACTCCACTTTCCCATCAGGAAGAAGAATGAACCACAGGCTCAGCCTGCCCCTCAGAACCAAAATAGGGCCTGAAGCAATCCTGCGCTTTTGCGGCCAGCTCCCAAAAAAGCGAGGAGACAAATGGAGCTCAGGGGCACTGCAATTCACAAACGTGCAGAGTTATAAATGAGAACTCTCGTCCACAAATATATTGAGGGAAGGCAACGAAGAGGATTTGAAAGCAAGGCAGATTTGCAGGAAACAGATTTCAGGAGGTAGATTCGGCTCGCCTTTAAAGCACATGAAAAGCGGCAAAACGTTGACAATGATGCCCTTGGCCAAAAAGGGCGTATGCGTTTTTTCCTGAGTAGATTCAGGAAAAAACGCATACGCCCTTTTTGGCCAACCAAGCAAGCCGGAAGGGCAAATCAGCGCTACAAAGAAGTCTCGCTTTCCCTCGGTCAAAAGGGCCATGCTGAACAAAGTGTAAAAACCAGAAAAGCAGGACAGGCCATGGAGACATGGGAGCCTTGCTACGCTGATGGGCGGGATGTAAATGCCAACAGGCACTCTGGAGAAGTGTACGGTGTGTCCTGAAACAAGTAATAAACACAGCGTAGAGAGCATAGGGCACTTCCACTCATGGGCGTATAAATCGGGAAAACTAAAAATCAACAAGACACAGGCACCCCAAACTTTACGGCTGCTCTGTTGCCAAGAACCTCCGCTTCGGTACACCTGCAATATCCCAGGAAAGAGAAAAATGGATAAACAAATGGTGGTACTTGGCCCAATGGAATATCACTCAGCCATGAAATCAATGTCATAAGGCTAGTTAGCAGCATGATGAGTGGATTTAGCGACGATGATTCTAAGTGAAATAAGTCACACAGAAAAAGACACTTATCCTAAGATATCGCTTATAGAGGGAATGTCAAAATCGCTACACTTGAACTGAATTACAAAACAGAACAGAGTCACACCTTTAGAAGACACACTATGGCTGCTTAACTGGAAAGGTGAGGTGGGGTGATGCATAAAACAAGGTTTGAAATTAGCTCAGACACCGCTCCATAAGCCAAATATGTAATAGACAAGGCCTACTCCCTGCTCAGTGAACTGGACTCAACACCCCCTAGTCACCGCACAAGAATATATCTGACTAGTATGAATCTGAAAACCTGTGTATTGATATCTCTCTGCAAGTGAATCAAGAGGGTGTAAAGCGGCATAAACGCAGCACGGAAAAGCAGCCAAACCCCATTCTAAACATACATTACTTTAAAAAACCCACAAAGCAAAGACAGTGAAAGAGAGAGAAATTCTTACAAAATCGGTTCAGGGTCTCTGATGCAACCTGGATTGACCATATCTAGACCCACAGCTGGATGAGACATAAGGCTGGACACTTGGGGCTGAGAGGATTGGTGAGGTTGGGTGAGCAAACGCAGATACTTTAAAGTAATACCGCGGGGTACCCACCCCATGGGTCTCAAATCTCCAGGTACAAGGGCATCTTCCTACATCCAAACATGCATGTGAAACCCAGAAGATGGTATGCCATGAGATCGGGAAAGCTTTCTAAAACGCACCTCATTTCTCCTCTCCTTGTGCTCGGGTTCCCCATTCCAGCCGCTTGATTCACCATCTCCCTACCTGGAGAATCAGCATCTTTAAACTCCTGTATCGTACAGGTTGCAATTTTCCTGAGGATGAACGGGAAGACGGGCAACCAACGAGAGACTAGCCCTAGGTGTTGGGACAGGCACAGGTCACTCCATTTTTCAATCAGGAAGAAGAATGAACCATAGGCTCAGCCTGCCCCCCAGAACCAAAATAGTGCCTGAAGCAATCTTGCGCTTTTGCGGCCAGCTCCCAAAAAAGCGAGTAGACAAATGGAGCTCAGGGGCACTGCAATTCACAAACGTGCAGAGTTATCAATGAGAACTCTCGTCTACAAATATATTGAGGGAAGGCAACGAAGAGGATTTGAAAGCAATGCAGATTTTCAGGAAACAGATTTCAGGGTGTAGATTCGAATCGCCTGTAAAGCGCATGAAAAGCGGCAAAACGTTGACAATGATGCCCTTGGCCAAAAACGGCGTATGCGTTTTTTCCTGAATATATTCAGGAAAAAACGCATACGCCCTTTTTGGCCAACCAAGCAAGCTGGAAGGGCAAATCAGCGCTACAAAGAAGTCTCGCTTGCCCTCGGTCAAAAGGGCCATGCTGAAAAAAGTGTAAAAACCAGAAAAGCAGGACAGGCCATGGAGACATGCGTGCCTTGCTACGCTGATGGGCGGGATGTAAATTGCCAACAGGCACTCTGGAGAAGTGTACGGTGTGTCCTGAAACAAGTAATAAACACAGCTTAGAGAGCATAGGGCACTTCCACTCATGGGCGTATAAATTGGGAAAACTAAAAATCAACAAGACACAGGCACCCCAAACTTTACAGCTGCTCTGTTTCCAAGAACCTCCACTTCGGTACACCTTCAATATCCCAGGAAAGAGAAAAATGGATAAACAAATGGTGGTACTTGGCACAATGGAATGTCACTCAGCCATGAAATCAATGTCATAAGGCTAGTTAGCAGCATGATGAGTGGATTTAGCGACGATGATTCTAAGTGAAATAAGTCACACAGAAAAAGACACTTATCCTAAGATATCGCTTATAGAGGGAATGGCAAAATCGCTACACTTGAACTGAATTACATAACAGAACAGAGTCACAGCTTTAGAAGACACACTATGGCTGCTTAACGGGAAAGGTGAGGTGGGTGATGCATAAAACAAGGGTTTGAAATTAGCTCAGCGACCGCTCCATAAGCCAAATATATAATAGACAAGGCCTACTCCCTGCTCAGTGAACTGGACTCAACACACCCTAGTCACCACACAAGAATATATCTGAGTAGTAAGAATCTGAAAACCTATGTATCGATATCTCTCTGCAAGTGAATCAAGAGGGTGTAAAGCGGCATCAACACAGCAGGGAAAAGCAGCCAAGCCCAATTCTAAACATAAATTACTTTAAAAAACCCACAAAACAAAGACAGTGAAAGAGAGAGAAATTCTTACAAAATCCGTTCAGGGTCTCTGATGCAACCTGGATTGCCCATATCTAGACCCACAGCTGGATGAGACATAAGGCTGGACACTCTTGGGGCTCAGAGGATTGGTGAGGTTGGGTAAGCAAATGCAGATACTTTAAAGTAACACTGCGGGGTACCCACCCCATGGGTCTCAAATCTCCAGGTACAAGGGCATCTTCCTACATCAAAACATGCATGGGAAACCCAGAAGATGGTATGCTGTGAGATCGGGAAAGGCTTCTAAAACGCACCTCAATTCTCCTCTCCTTGTGCTCGGGTTCGCCATTCCAGCCGCTTGACTAACCATCTCCCTACTTGGAGAATCAGCACCTTTAACCTCCAGATTGTACAGGTTGCAATTTGTCCTGAGGATGAACGGGAAGACGCGGAACCAACGAGAGACGAGCCCTAGGTGTTGGGACAGGCGTAGGTCACTCCATTTTCCCATCAGGAAGAAGAATGAACCACAGGCTCAGCCTGCCCCCCAGAACCAAAATAGGGCCTGAAGCAATCCTGCGCTTTTGCGGCCAGCTCCCAAAAAAGCGAGTAGACAAATGGAGCTCAGGGGCACTGCAATTCACAAACCTGCAGAGTTATAAATGAGAACTCTCGTCCACAAATATATTGAGGGAAGGCAACGAAGAGGATTAGAAAGCAAGGCAGATTTGCAGGAAACAGATTTCAGGAGGTAGATTCGACTCGCCTTTAAAGCACATGAAAAGCGGCAAAACGTTGACAATGATGCCCTTGGCCAAAAAGGGCGTATGCGTTTTTTCCTGAATATACTCAGGACAAAACGCATACGCCCTTTTAGGCCAACCAAGCAAGCCGGAAGGGCAAATCAGCGCTACAAAGACGTCTCGCTTGCCCTAGGTCAAAAGGGCCATGCTGAAAAAAGTGTAAAAACCAGAAAAGCAGGACAGGCCATGGAGACATGCGAGCCTTGCTACGCTGATGGGCGGGATGTAAATTGCCAATAGCCACTCTGGAGAAGGGTACGGTGTGTCCTGAAACAAGTAATAAACACAGCTTAGAGAGCATAGGGCACTTCCACTCATGGGCGTATAAATTTGGAAAAATAAAAATCAACAAGACACAGGCACCCTAAAGTTACGGCTGCTCTGTTTCCAAGAACCTCCACTTCGGTACACCTTCAATATCCCAGAAAGAGAAAAATGGATAAAGAAATAGTGGTACTTGGCCCAATGGAATATCACTCAGCCATGAAATCAATGTCATAAGGCTAGTTAGCAGCATGATGAGTGGATTTAGCGACGATGATTCTAAGTGAAATAAGTCACACAGAAAAAGACACTTATCCTAACATATCGCTTATAGAGGGAATGTCAAAATCGCTACACTTGAACTGAATTACAAAACAGAACAGAGTCACACCTTTAGAACACACACTATGGCTGCTTAACGGGAAAGGTGAGGTGGGGTGATGCATAAAACAAGGGTTTGAAATTAGCTCAGACACCGCTCCATAAGCCAAATATGTAATAGACAAGGCCTACTCCCTGCTCAGTTAACTGGACTCAACACCCCCTAGTCACCGCACAAGAATATATCTGACTATTAAGAATCTGAAAACCTATGTATCGATATCTCTCTGCAAGTGAATCAAGAGGGTGTAAAGCGGCATCAACACAGCATAGAAAAGCAGCCAAGCCCCATTCTAAACATAAATTACTTTAAAAAACCCACACAAAAAAAACAGTGAAAGAGAGAGAAATTCTTACAAAATCCGTTCAGGGTCTCTGATGCAACCTGGATTGACCATATCTAGACCCACAGCTGGATTAGACATAAGGCTGGACACTCTTGGGGCTCAGAGGATTGGTTAGGTTGGGTGAGCAAATGCAGATACTTTAAAGTAACACTGCGGGGTACCCACCCCATGGGTCTTAAATCTCCAGGTACAAGGGCATCTTCCTACATCAAAACATGCATGGGAAACCCAGAAGATGGTATGCCGTGAGATCGGGAAAGGCTTCTAAAACGCACCTCATTTCTCCTCTCCTTGTGCTCGGGTTCGCCATTCCAGCCGCTTGACTAACCATCTCCCTACTTGGAGAATCAGCACCTTTAACCTCCTGTTTCGTACAGGTTGCAATTTGTCCTGAGGATGAACGGGAAGACGGGCAACCAACGAGAGACTAGCCCTAGGTGTTGAGACAGGCACAGGTCACTCCATTTTCCCATCAGGAAGAAGAATGAACCACAGGCTCCGGCGGCCCCCTGGAAGCCGAATAGGGCCTGAAGCAATCCTGCGCTTTTGCTGCCAGCTCCCAAAAAAGCGAGTAGACAAATGGAGCTCAGGGGCACTGCAATTCACAAACGTGCAGAGTTATAAATGATAACTCTCGTCCACAAATATATTGAGGGAAGGCAATGAAGAGGATTTGAAAGCAAGGCAGATTTGCAGGAAACAGATTTCAGGAGGTAGATTCGACTCGCCTTTAAAGCACATGAAAAGCGGAAAAACGTTGACAATGATGCCCTGGGCCAAAAAGGGCATATGCGTTTTTTCCTGAATATATTCAGGAAAAAACGCATATGCCCTTTTTGGCCAACCAAGCAAGCCGGAAGGGCAAATCAGCGCTACAAAGACGTCTCGCTTGCCCTCGGTCAAAAGGGCCATGCTGAAGAAAGTGTAAAAACCAGAAAAGCAGGACAGGCCATGGAGACATGGGAGCCTTGCTACGCTGATGGGCGGGATGTAAATTGCCAACAGGCCCTCTGGAGAAGTGTACGGTGTGTCCTGAAACAAGTAATAAACACAGCTTAGAGAGCATAGGGCACTTCCACTCATGGGCGTATAAATTGGGAAAACTTAAAATCAACAAGACACAGGCACCCCAAACTTTACGGCTGCTCTGTTTCCAAGAACCTCCACTTCAGTACACCTTCAATATCCCAGGAAAGAGAAAAATGGATAAACAAATGGTGGTACTTGGCACAATGGAATATCACTCAGCCATGAAATCAATGTCATAAGGCTAGTTAGGAGCATGATGAGTGGATTTAGCGACGATGATTCTAAGTGAAATAAGTCACACAGAAAAAGACACTTATCCTAAGGTATCACTTATAGAGGGAATGTCAAAATCGCTACACTTGAACTGAATTACAAAACAGAACAGAGTCACACCTTTAGAAGACACACTAGGGCTGCTTAACGGGAAAGGTGAGGTGGGGTGATGCATAAAACAAGGGTTTGAAATTAGCTCAGAGACCGCTCCATAAGCCAAATATGTAATAGACAAGGCCTACTCCCTGCTCAGTGAACTGGACTCAACACCCCCTAGTCACCGCACAAGAATATATCTGACTAGTAAGAATCTGAAAACCTATGTATCAATATCTCTCTGCAAGTGAATCAAGAGTGTGTAAAGCGGAATAAACACAGCAGGGAAAAGCAGCCAAGCCCCATTCTAAACATAAATTACATTAAAAAACCCACAAAACAAAGACAGTGAAAGAGAAATTCTTACAAAATCCGTTCAGGGTCTCTGATGCAACTTGGATTCACCATATCTAGACCCACAGCTGGATGAGACATAAGGCTGGACACTCTTGGGCCTGAGGATTGGTGAGGTTGAGTGAGCAAACCCAGATACTTTAAAGTAACACCGCGGGTACACACCCCATGGGTCTCAAATCTCCAGGTACAAGGGCATCTTCCTACATGAAAACATGCATGGGAAACCCAGAAGATGGTATGCCGTGAGATCGGGAAAGGTTTCTAAAACGCACCTCATTTCTCCTCTCCTTGTGCTCGGGTTCGCCATTCCAGCCACTTGACTAACCATCCCCCTACTTGGAGAATCAGCACCTTTAACCTCCTGTTTCGTACAGGTTGCAATTTGTCCTGAGGATGAACGGGAAGGCGGGGAACCAACGAGAGACTAGCCCTAGGTGTTGGGACAGGCACAGGTCACTCCATTTTCCCATCAGGAAGAAGAATGAACCACAGGCTCAGCCTGCCCCCCAGAACCAAAATAGGGCCTGAAGCAATCCTGCGCTTTTGCGGCCAGCTCCCAAAAAAGCGAGGAGACAAATGGAGCTCAGGGGCACTGCAATTCACAAACGTGCAGAGTTATAAATGAGAACTCTCGTCCACAAATATATTGAGGGAAGGCAACGAAGAGGATTTGAAAGCAAGGCAGATTTGCAAGAAACAGATTTCAGGAGGTAGATTCGACTCGCCTTTAAAGCACATGAAAAGCGGCACAACGTTGACAATGATGCCCTTGGCCAAAAAGGGCGTATGCGTTTTTTCCTGAATATATTCAGGAAAAAACGCATACGCCCTTTTTGGCCAACCAAGCAAGCCGGAAGGGCAAATCAGTGCTACAATGAAGTCTCGCTTGCCCTCGGTCAAAAGGGCCATGCTGAAAAAAGTGTAAAAACCAGAAAACCAGGACAGGCCATGGAGACATGGGAGCCTTGCTACGCTGATGGGCAGGTTGTAAATTGCCAACAGCCACTCTGGAGAAGGATACGGTGTGTCCTGAAACAAGTAATAAACACAGCTTAGAGAGCATAGGGCACTTCCACTCATGGGCGTATAAATTGGGAAAACTAAAAATCAACAAGACACAGGCACCCCAAACTTTACGGCTGCTCTGTTTCCAAGAACCTCCACTTCGGTACACCTTCAATATCCCAGAAAGAGAAAAATGGATAAAGAAATGGTGGTACTTGGCCCAATGGAATATCACTCAGCCATGAAATCAATGTCATAAGGCTAGTTAGCAGCATGATGAGTGGATTTAGCGACGATAATTCTAAGTGAAATAAGTCACACAGAAAAAGACACTTATCCTAAGATATCGCTTATAGAGGGAATGTCAAAATCGCTACACTTGAACTGAATTACAAAACAGAACAGAGTCACACCTTTAGAAGACACACTATGGCTGCTTAACTGGAAAGGTGAGGTGGGGTGATGCATAAAACAAGGTTTGAAATTAGCTCAGACACCGCTCCATAAGCCAAATATGTAATAGACAAGGCCTACTCCCTGCTCAGTGAACTGGACTCAACACCCCCTAGTCACCGCACAAGAATATATCTGACTAGTATGAATCTGAAAACCTGTGTATTGATATCTCTCTGCAAGTGAATCAAGAGGGTGTAAAGCGGCATCAACACAGCATAGAAAAGCAGCCAAGCCCCATTCTAAACATAAATTACTTTAAAAAACCCACACAAAAAAAACAGTGAAAGAGAGAGAAATTCTTACAAAATCCGTTCAGGGTCTCTGATGCAACCTGGATTGACCATATCTAGACCCACAGCTGGATTAGACATAAGGCTGGACACTCTTGGGGCTCAGAGGATTGGTTAGGTTGGGTGAGCAAATGCAGATACTTTAAAGTAACACTGCGGGGTACCCACCCCATGGGTCTTAAATCTCCAGGTACAAGGGCATCTTCCTACATCAAAACATGCATGGGAAACCCAGAAGATGGTATGCCGTGAGATCGGGAAAGGCTTCTAAAACGCACCTCATTTCTCCTCTCCTTGTGCTCGGGTTCGCCATTCCAGCCGCTTGACTAACCATCTCCCTACTTGGAGAATCAGCACCTTTAACCTCCTGATTGTACAGGTTGCAATTTGTCCTGAGGATGAACGGGAAGACGCGGAACCAACGAGAGACGAGCCCTAGGTGTTGGGACAGGCATAGGTCACTCCATTTTCCCATCAGGAAGAAGAATGAACCACAGGCTCAGCCTGCCCCCCAGAACCAAAATAGGCCCTGAAGCAATCCTGCGCTTTTGCGGCCAGCTCCCAAAAAAGCGAGGAGACAAATGGAGCTCAGGGGCACTGCAATTCACAAACGTGCAGAGTTATAAATGAGAACTCTCGTCCACAAATATATTGAGGGAAGGCAACGAAGAGGATTTGAAAGCAAGGCAGATTTGCAGGAAACAGATTTCAGGAGGTAGATTCGACTCGCCTTTAAAGCACATGAAAAGCGGCAAAACGTTGACAATGATGCCCTTGGCCAAGAAGGGCGTATGCGTTTTTTCCTGAATATATTCAGGAAAAAACGCATATGCCCTTTTTGGCCAACCAAGCAAGCCGGAAGGGCAAATCAGCGCTACAAAGACGTCTCGCTTGCCCTCGGTCAAAAGGGCCATGCTGAAGAAAGTGTAAAAACCAGAAAAGCAGGACAGGCCATGGAGACATGGGAGCCTTGCTACGCTGATGGGCGGGATGTAAATTGCCAACATGCCCTCTGGAGAAGTGTACGGTGTGTCCTGAAACAAGTAATAAACACAGCTTAGAGAGCATAGGGCACTTCCACTCATGGGCGTATAAATTGGGAAAACTTAAAATCAACAAGACACAGGCACCCCAAACTTTACGGCTGCTCTGTTTCCAAGAACCTCCACTTCAGTACACCTTCAATATCCCAGGAAAGAGAAAAATGGATAAACAAATGGTGGTACTTGGCACAATGGAATATCACTCAGCCATGAAATCAATGTCATAAGGCTAGTTAGGAGCATGATGAGTGGATTTAGCGACGATGATTCTAAGTGAAATAAGTCACACAGAAAAAGACACTTATCCTAAGGTATCACTTATAGAGGGAATGTCAAAATCGCTACACTTGAACTGAATTACAAAACAGAACAGAGTCACACCTTTAGAAGACACACTATGGCTGCTTAACGGGAAAGGTGAGGTGGGGTGATGCATAAAACAAGGGTTTGAAATTAGCTCAGAGACCGCTCCATAAGCCAAATATGTAATAGACAAGGCCTACTCCCTGCTCAGTGAACTGGACTCAACACCCCCTAGTCACCGCACAAGAATATATCTGACTAGTAAGAATCTGAAAACCTATGTATCAATATCTCTCTGCAAGTGAATCAAGAGTGTGTAAAGCGGAATAAACACAGCAGGGAAAAGCAGCCAAGCCCCATTCTAAACATAAATTACATTAAAAAACCCACAAAACAAAGACAGTGAAAGAGAAATTCTTACAAAATCCGTTCAGGGTCTCTGATGCAACTTGGATTCACCATATCTAGACCCACAGCTGGATGAGACATAAGGCTGGACACTCTTGGGCCTGAGGATTGGTGAGGTTGAGTGAGCAAACCCAGATACTTTAAAGTAACACCGCGGGTACACACCCCATGGGTCTCAAATCTCCAGGTACAAGGGCATCTTCCTACATGAAAACATGCATGGGAAACCCAGAAGATGGTATGCCGTGAGATCGGGAAAGGTTTCTAAAACGCACCTCATTTCTCCTCTCCTTGTGCTCGGGTTCGCCATTCCAGCCACTTGACTAACCATCCCCCTACTTGGAGAATCAGCACCTTTAACCTCCTGTTTCGTACAGGTTGCAATTTGTCCTGAGGATGAACGGGAAGACGGGGAACCAACGAGAGACTAGCCCTAGGTGTTGGGACAGGCACAGGTCACTCCATTTTCCCATCAGGAAGAAGAATGAACCACAGGCTCAGCCTGCCCCCCAGAACCAAAATAGGGCCTGAAGCAATCCTGCGCTTTTGCGGCCAGCTCCCAAAAAAGCGAGGAGACAAATGGAGCTCAGGGGCACTGCAATTCACAAACGTGCAGAGTTATAAATGATAACTCTCGTCCACAAATATATTGAGGGAAGGCAACGAAGAGGATTTGAAAGCAAGGCAGATTTGCAAGAAACAGATTTCAGGAGGTAGATTCGACTCGCCTTTAAAGCACATGAAAAGCGGCACAACGTTGACAATGATGCCCTTGGCCAAAAAGGGCGTATGCGTTTTTTCCTGAATATATTCAGGAAAAAACGCATACGCCCTTTTTGGCCAACCAAGCAAGCCGGAAGGGAAAATCAGTGCTACAAAGAAGTCTCGCTTGCCCTCGGTCAAAAGGGCCATGCTGAAAAAAGTGTAAAAACCAGAAAACTAGGACAGGCCATGGAGACATGGGAGCCTTGCTACGCTGATGGGCAGGTTGTAAATTGCCAACAGCCACTCTGGAGAAGGATACGGTGTGTCCTGAAACAAGTAATAAACACAGCTTAGAGAGCATAGGGCACATCCACTCATGGGCGTATAAATTGGGAAAACTAAAAATCAACAAGACACAGGCACCCCAAACTTTACGGCTGCTCTGTTTCCAAGAACCTCCACTTCGGTACACCTTCAATATCCCAGAAAGAGAAAAATGGATAAAGAAATGGTGGTACTTGGCCCAATGGAATATCATTCAGCCATGAAATCAATGTCATAAGGCTAGTTAGCAGCATGATGAGTGGATTTAGCGACGATGATTCTAAGTGAAATAAGTCACACAGAAAAAGACACTTATCCTAAGATATCGCTTATAGAGGGAATGTCAAAATCGCTACACTTGAACTGAATTACAAAACAGAACAGAGTCACACCTTTAGAAGACACACTATGGCTGCTTAACGGGAAAGGTGAGGTGGGGTGATGCATAAAACAAGGGTGTGAAATTAGCTCAGAGACCTCTCCATAAGCCAAATATGTAATAGAAAAGGCCTACTCCCTGCTCAGTGAACTGGACTCAACACCCCCTAGTCACTGCACAAGAATATATCTGAGTAGTAAGAATCTGAAAACCTATGTATCGATATCTCTCTGCAAGTGAATCAAGAGGGTGGAAAGCGGCATAAACACAGCAGGGAAAAGCAGCCAAGCCCCATTCTAAACATACATTAGTTAAAAAAACCCACAAAACAAAGACAGTGAAAGAGAGAGAAATACTTACAAAATCAGTTCAGGAGCTCTGATGCCACCTGGATAGACCATATCTAGACCCACAGCTGGATGAGACTTAAGGCTGGACACTCTTGGGGCTGAGAGGATTGGTGAGGTTGGGTGAGCAAACGCAGATACTTTAAAGTAATACTGCGGGGTACCCACCCCATGGGTCTCAAATCTCCAGGTACAAGGGCATCTTCCTACATCAAAACATGCATGGGAAACCCAGAAATTTGTATGCCGTGAGATCGGGAAAGGCTTCTAAAATGCCCCTCATTTCTCCTCTCCTTGTGCTCGGATTCGCCATTCTAGCTGCTTGACTAAACATCTCCCTACTTGGAGAATCAGCACCTTTAACCTCCTGTTTTGTACAGGTTGCAATTTGTCCTGAGGATGAAAGGGAAGATGGGCAACCAACGAGAGACTAGCGCTAGGTATTAGGACAGGCACAGGTCACTCCATTTTACCATCAGGAAGAAGAATGAACCACAGGCTCAGCCTGCCCCCCAGAACCAAAAAAGGGCCTGAAGCAATCCTGCGCTTTTGCGGCCAGCTCCCAAAAAAGCGAATAGACAAATGGAGCTCAGGGGCACTGCAATACACAAACGTGCAGAGTTATCAATGATAACTCTCGTCCACAAATATATTGAGGGAAGGCAACGAAGAGGATTTGAAAGCAAGGCAGATTTGCAGGAAACAGATTTCAGGAGGTAGATTCGACTCGCCTTTAAAGCACATGAAAAGTGGCAAAACGTTGACAATGATGCCCTTGGCCAAAAAGGGCGTATGCCTTTTTTCCTGAATATATTCAGGAAAAAAGGCATACGCCCTTTTTGGCCAACCAAGCCAGCCGGAAGGGCAAATCAGCGCTACAAAGAAGTCTCGCTTGCCCTCGGTCAAAAGGGCCATGCTGAAAAATGTGTAAAAACCAGAAAAGCAGGACAGGCCATGGAGACATGGGAGCCTTGCTACGCTGATGGGCAGGTTGTAAATTGCCAACAGCCACTCTGGAGAAGGGTACGGTGTGTCCTGAAACAAGTAATAAACACAGCTTAGAGTACATAGGGCACTTCCACTCATGGGCGTATAAATTGGGAAAAATAAAAATCAACAAGACACAGGCACCCCATCCTTTACGGCTGCTCTGTTTCCAAAAACCTCCACTTCGGTACACCTTCAATATCCCAGAAAGAGAAAAATGGATAAAGAAATGGTGGTACTTGGCCCAATGGAATATCACTCAGCCATGAAATCAATGTCATAAGGCTAGTTAGCAGCATGATGAGTGGATTTAGCGACGATGATTCTAAGTGAAATAAGTCACACAGAAAAAGACACTTATCCTAAGATATCGCTTATAGAGGGAATGTCAAAATCGCTAAACTTGAACTGAATTACAAAACAGAACAGGGTCACACCTTTAGAAGACACACTATGGCTGCTTAACGGGAAAGGTGAGGTGGGGTGATGCATAAAACAAGGGTTTGAAATTAGCTCAGAGACCTCTCCATAAGCCAAATATGTAATAGAAAAGGCCTACTCCCTGCTCAGTGAACTGGACTCAACACCCCCTAGTCACTGCACAAGAATATATCTGAGTAGTAAGAATCTGAAAACCTATGTATCGATATCTCTCTGCAAGTGAATCAAGAGGGTGTAAAGCGGCATAAACACAGCATAGAAAAGCAGCCAAGCCCCATTCTAAACATAAATTACTTTAAAAACCCACAAAACAAAGACAGTGAAAGAGAGAGAAATTCTTACAAAATCCGTTCAGGGTCTCTGATGCAACATGGATTGACCATATCTAGACCCACAGCTGGAAGAGACATAAGGCTGGACACTCTTGGGGCTCAGAGGATTGGTGAGGTTGGGTGAGCAAATGCAGATACTTTAAAGTAACACTGCGGGGTACCCACCCCATGGGTCTCAAATCTCCAGGTACAAGGGCATCTTCCTACATCAAAACATGCATGGGAAACCCAGAAGATGGTATGCTGTGAGATCGGGAAAGGCTTCTAAAACGCACCTCATTTCTCCTCTCCTTGTGCTCGGATTCGCCATTCTAGCCGCTGACTAAACATCTCCCTACTTGGAGAATCAGCACCTTTAACCTCCTGTTTTGTACAGGGTGCAATTTGTCCTGAGGATGAAAGGGAAGACGGGCAACCAACGAGAGACTAGCCCTAGGTCTTGGGACAGGCACAGGTCACTCCATTTTACAATCAGGAAGAAGAATGAACCACAGGCTCAGCCTGCCCCCCAGAACCAAAAAAGGGCCTGAAGCAATCCTGCGCTTTTGTGGCCAGCTCCCAAAAAAGCGAGTAGACAAATGGAGCTCAGGGGCACTGCAATACACAAACGTGCAGAGTTATCAATGAGAACTCTCGTCCACAAATATATTGAGGGAAGGAAACGAAGAGGATTTGAAAGCAAGGCAGATTTGCAGGAAACAGATTTCAGGAGGTAGATTCGACTCGCCTTTAAAGCACATGAAAAGTGGCAAAACGTTGACAATGATGCCCTTGGCCAAAAAGGGCGTATGCGTTTTTTCCTGAATATATTCAGGAAAAAAGGCATACGCCCTTTTTGGCCAACCAAGCAAGCCGGAAGGGCAAATCAGCGCTACAAAGAAGTCTCGCTTGCCCTCGGTCAAAAGGGCCATGCTGAACAAACTGTAAAAACCAGAAAAGCAGGACAGGCCATGGAGACATGGGAGCCTTGCTACGCTGATGGGCAGGTTGTAAATTGCCAACAGCCACTCTGGAGAAGGGTACGGTGTGTCCTGAAACAAGTAATAAACACAGCTTAGAGAGCATAGGGCACTTCCACTCATGGGCGTATAAATTGGGAAAAATAAAAATCAACAAGACACAGGCACCCCAACCTTTACGGCTGCTCTGTTTCCAAAAACCTCCACTTCGGTACACCTTCAATATCCCAGAAAGAGAAAAATGGATAAAGAAATGGTGGTACTTGGCCCAATGGAATATCACTCAGCCATGAAATCAATGTCATAAGGCTAGTTAGCAGCGTGATGAGTGGATTTAGCGACGATGATTCTAAGTGAAATAAGTCACACAGAAAAAGACACTTATCCTAAGATATCGCTTATAGAGGGAATGTCAAAATCGCTAAACTTGAACTGAATTACAAAACAGGGCAGGGTCACACCTTTAGAAGACACACTATGGCTGCTTAACGGGAAAGGTGAGGTGGGGTGATGCATAAAACAAGGGTTTGAAATTAGCTCAGAGACCTCTCCATAAGCCAAATATGTAATAGAAAAGGCCTACTCCCTGCTCAGTGAACTGGACTCAACACACCCTAGTCACTGCACAAGAATATATCTGAGTAGTAAGAATCTGAAAACCTATGTATCGATATCTCTCTGCAAGTGAATCAAGAGGGTGTAAAGCGGCATCAACACAGCATAGAAAAGCAGCCAAGCCCCATTCTAAACATAAATTACTTTAAAAACCCACAAAACAAAGACAGTGAAAGAGAGAGAAATTCTTACAAAATCCGTTCAGGGTCTCTGATGCAACCTGGATTGACCATATCTAGACCCACAGCTGGATGAGACATAAGGCTGGACACTCTTGGGGCTCAGAGGATTGGTGAGGTTGGGTGAGCAAATGCAGATACTTTAAAGTAACACTGCGGGGTACCCACCCCATGGGTCTCAAATCTCCAGGTACAAGGGCATCTTCCTACATCAAAACATGCATGGGAAACCAAGAAGATGGTATGCTGTGAGATCGGGAAAGGCTTCTAAAACGCAAGTCATTTCTCCTCTCCTTGTGTTCGGGTTCGCCATTCCAGCCGCTTGACTAACCATCTCCCTACTTGGAGAATCAGCACTTTTAACCTCCTGTTTCGTACAGGTTGCAATTTGTCCTGAGGATGAACGGGAAGAAGGGCAACCAACGAGAGACTAGCCCTAGGTGTTGGGACAGGCACAGGTCACTCCATTTTCCCATCAGGAAGAAGAATGAACCACAGGCTCCGGCGGCCCCCTGGAAGCCGAATAGGGCCTGAAGCAATCCTGCGCTTTTGTGGCCAGCTCCCAAAAAAGCGAGTAGACAAATGGAGCTCAGGGGCACTGCAATTCACAAACGTGCAGAGTTATAAATGAGAACTCTCATCCACAAATATATTGAGGGAAGGCAACGAAGAGGATTTGAAAGCAAGGCAGATTTGCAGGAAACAGATTTCAGGAGGTAGATTCGACTCGCCTTTAAAGCACATGAAAAGTGGCAAAACGTTGACAATGATGCCCTTGGCCAAAAAGGGCGTATGCGTTTTTTCCTGAATATACTCAGGAAAAAACGCATACGCCCTTTTAGGCCAACCAAGCAAGCCGGAAGGGCAAATCAGCGCTACAAAGACGTCTCGCTTGCCCTCGGTCAAAAGGGCCATGCTGAAAAAAGTGTAAAAACCAGAAAAGCAGGACAGGCCATGGAGACATGCGAGCCTTGCTACGCTGATGGGCGGGATGTAAATTGCCAACAGCCACTCTGGAGAAGGGTACGGTGTGTCCTGAAACAAGTAATAAACACAGCTTAGAGAGCATAGGGCACTTCCACTCATGGGCGTATAAATTGGGAAAAATAAAAATCAACAAGACACAGGCACCCCAACCTTTACGGCTGATCTGTTTCCAAGAACCTCCACTTCGGTACACCTTCAATATCCCAGAAAGAGAAAAATGGATAAAGAAATAGTGGTACTTGGCCCAATGGAATATCAATCAGCCATGAAATCAATGTCATAAGGCTAGTTAGCAGCATGATGAGTGGATTTAGGTACGATGATTCTAAGTGAAATAAGTCACACAGAAAAAGACACTTATCCTAAGATATCGCTTATAGAGGGAATGTCAAAATCGCTACACTTGAACTGAATTACAAAACAGAACAGAGTCACACCTTTAGAAGACACACTATGGCTGCTTAACGGGAAAGGTGAGGTGGGGTGATGCATAAAACAAGGGTTTGAAATTAGCTCAGAGACCTCTCCATAAGCCAAATATGTAATAGACAAGGCCTACTCCCTGCTCAGTGAACTGGACTCAACACCCCCTAGTCACCGCACAAGAATATATCTGAGTAGTAAGAATCTGAAAACCTATGTATCGATATCTCTCTGCAAGTGAATCAAGAGGGTGTAAAGCGGCATAAACACAGCAGAGAAAAGCAGCCAATCCCCATTCTAAACATAAATTACTTTAAAAAACCCACACAAAAAAAACAGTGAAAGAGAGAGTAATTCTTACAAAATCCGTTCAGGGTCTCTGATGCAACCTGGATTGCCCATATCTAGACCCACAGCTGGATGAGACATAAGGCTGGACACTCTTGGGGCTCAGAGGATTGGTGAGGTTGGGTGAGCAAATGCAGATACTTTAAAGTAACACTGCGGGGTACCCACCCCATGGGTCTCAAATCTCCAGGTACAAGGGCATCTTCCTACATCAAAACATGCATGGGAAACCCAGAAGATGGTATGCTGTGAGATCGGGAAAGGCTTCTAAAACGCACCTCATTTCTCCTCTCCTTGTGCTCGGGTTCGCCATTCCAGCCGCTTGACTAACCATCTCCCTACTTGGAGAATCAGCACTTTTAACCTCCTGTTTCGTACAGGTTGCAATTTGTCCTGAGGATGAACGGGAAGACGGGGAACCAACGAGAGACTAGCCCTAGGTGTTGGGACAGGCACAGGTCACTCCATTTTCCCATCAGGAAGAAGAATGAACCACAGGCTCCGGCGGCCCCCTGGAAGCCGAATAGGGCCTGAAGCAATCCTGCGCTTTTGCTGCCAGCTCACAAAAAAGCGAGTAGACAAATGGAGCTCAGGGGAACTGCAATTCACAAACGTGCAGAGTTATAAATGATAACTCTCGTCCACAAATATATTGAGGGAAGGCAACGAAGAGGATTTGAAAGCAAGGCAGATTTGCAGGAAACAGATTTCAGGAGGTAGATTAGACTCGCCTTTAAAGCATATGAAAAGCGGCAAAACGTTGACAATGATGCCCTGGGCCAAAAAGGGCATATGCGTTTTTTCCTGAATATATTCAGGAAAAAACGCATATGCCCTTTTTGGCCAACCAAGCAAGCCGGAAGGGCAAATCAGCGCTACACAGAAGTCTCGCTTGCCCTCGGTCAAAAGGGCCATGCTGAACAAAGTGTAAAAACCAGAAAAGCAGGACAGGCCATGGAGACATGGGAGCCTTGCTACGCTGATGGGCGGGATGTAAATTGCCAACAGGCACTCTGCAGAATTGTACGGTGTGTCCTGAAACAAGTAATAAACACAGCTTAGAGAGCATAGGGCACTTCCACTCATGGGTGTATAAATTGGGAAAATTAAAAATCAACAAGACACAGGCACCCCAAACTTTACGGCTGCTCTGTTTCCAAGAACCTCCACTTCAGTACACCTTCAATATCCCAGGAAAGAGAAAAATGGATAAACAAATAGTGGTACTTGGCACAATGGAATATCACTCAGCCATGATATCAATGTCATAAGGCTAGTTAGCAGCATGATGTGTGGATTTAGGTACGATGATTCTAAGTGAAATAAGTCACACAGAAACAGACACTTATCCTAAGATATCGCTTATAGAGGGAATGTCAAAATCGCTACACTTGAACTGAATTACAAAACAGAACAGAGTCACACCTTTAGAAGACACACTATGGCTGCTTAACGGGAAAGGTGAGGTGGGGTGATGCATAAAACAAGGGTTTGAAATTAGCTCAGAGACCGCTCCATAAGCCAAATATGTAATAGACAAGGCCTACTCCCTGCTCAGTGAACTGGACTCAACACCCCCTAGTCACCGCACAAGAATATATCTGACTAGTAAGAATTTGAAAACCTATGTATCGATATCTCTCTGCAAGTGAATCAAGAGGGTGTAAAGCGAATAAACACAGCAGGGAAAAGAAGCCAAGCCCCATTTTAAACATAAATTACTTGAAAAAACCCACAAGACAAAGACAGTGAAAGAGAAATTCTTACAAAATCGGTTCAGGGTCTCTGATGCAACTTGGATTGACCATATCTAGACGCACAGCTGGATGAGACATAAGGCTGGACACTCTTGGGGCTGAGAGGATTGGTGAGGTTGGGTGAGCAAACCCAGATACTTTAAAGTAACACCGTGGGGTACACACCCCATGGGTCTCAAATCTCCAGGTACAAGGGCATCTTCCTACATCAAAACATGCATGGGAAACCCAGAAGATGGTATGCCGTGAGATGGGGAAAGGCTTCTAAAACGCACCTCATTTCTCCTCTCCTTGTGCTCGGGTTCGCCATTCCAGCCGCTTGACTAACCATCTCCCTACTTGGAGAATCAGCACTTTTAACCTCCTGTTTCGTACAGGTTGCAATTTGTCCTGAGGATGAACGGGAAGACGGGCAACCAACGAGAGACTAGCCCTAGGTGTTGGGACAGGCACAGGTCACTCCATTTTCCCATCAGGAAGAAGAATGAACCACAGGCTCAGCCTGCCCCCCAGAAGCAAAATGGGGCCTGAAGCAATCCTGCGCTTTTGTGGCCAGCTCCCAAAAAAGCGAGGAGACAAATGGAGCTCAGGGGCACTGCAATTCACAAACGTGCAGAGTTATAAATGAGAACTCTCATCCACAAATATATTGAGGGAAGGCAACGAAGAGGATTTGAAAGCAAGGCAGATTTGCAGGAAACAGATTTCAGGAGGTAGATTCGACTCGCCTTTAAAGCACATGAAAAGTGGCAAAACGTTGACAATGATGCCCTTGGCCAAAAAGGGCGTATGCGTTTTTTCCTGAATATACTCAGGAAAAAACGCATACGCCCTTTTAGGCCAACCAAGCAAGCCGGAAGGGCAAATCAGCGCTACAAAGACGTCTCGCTTGCCCTCGGTCAAAAGGGCCATGCTGAAAAAAGTGTAAAAACCAGAAAAGCAGGACAGGCCATGGAGACATGCGAGCCTTGCTACGCTGATGGGCGGGATGTAAATTGCCAACAGCCACTCTGGAGAAGGGTACGGTGTGTCCTGAAACAAGTAATAAACACAGCTTAGAGAGCATAGGGCACTTCCACTCATGGGCGTATAAATTGGGAAAAATAAAAATCAACAAGACACAGGCACCCCAACCTTTACGGCTGATCTGTTTCCAAGAACCTCCACTTCGGTACACCTTCAATATCCCAGAAAGAGAAAAATGGATAAAGAAATAGTGGTACTTGGCCCAATGGAATATCAATCAGCCATGAAATCAATGTCATAAGGCTAGTTAGCAGCATGATGAGTGGATTTAGGTACGATGATTCTAAGTGAAATAAGTCACACAGAAAAAGACACTTATCCTAAGATATCGCTTATAGAGGGAATGTCAAAATCGCTACACTTGAACTGAATTACAAAACAGAACAGAGTCACACCTTTAGAAGACACACTATGGCTGCTTAACGGGAAAGGTGAGGTGGGGTGATGCATAAAACAAGGGTTTGAAATTAGCTCAGAGACCTCTCCATAAGCCAAATATGTAATAGACAAGGCCTACTCCCTGCTCAGTGAACTGGACTCAACACCCCCTAGTCACCGCACAAGAATATATCTGAGTAGTAAGAATCTGAAAACCTATGTATCGATATCTCTCTGCAAGTGAATCAAGAGGGTGTAAAGCGGCATAAACACAGCAGAGAAAAGCAGCCAATCCCCATTCTAAACATAAATTACTTTAAAAAACCCACACAAAAAAAACAGTGAAAGAGAGAGTAATTCTTACAAAATCCGTTCAGGGTCTCTGATGCAACCTGGATTGCCCATATCTAGACCCACAGCTGGATGAGACATAAGGCTGGACACTCTTGGGGCTCAGAGGATTGGTGAGGTTGGGTGAGCAAATGCAGATACTTTAAAGTAACACTGCGGGGTACCCACCCCATGGGTCTCAAATCTCCAGGTACAAGGGCATCTTCCTACATCAAAACATGCATGGGAAACCCAGAAGATGGTATGCTGTGAGATCGGGAAAGGCTTCTAAAACGCACCTCATTTCTCCTCTCCTTGTGCTCGGGTTCGCCATTCCAGCCGCTTGACTAACCATCTCCCTACTTGGAGAATCAGCACTTTTAACCTCCTGTTTCGTACAGGTTGCAATTTGTCCTGAGGATGAACGGGAAGACGGGGAACCAACGAGAGACTAGCCCTAGGTGTTGGGACAGGCACAGGTCACTCCATTTTCCCATCAGGAAGAAGAATGAACCACAGGCTCCGGCGGCCCCCTGGAAGCCGAATAGGGCCTGAAGCAATCCTGCGCTTTTGCTGCCAGCTCACAAAAAAGCGAGTAGACAAATGGAGCTCAGGGGAACTGCAATTCACAAACGTGCAGAGTTATAAATGATAACTCTCGTCCACAAATATATTGAGGGAAGGCAACGAAGAGGATTTGAAAGCAAGGCAGATTTGCAGGAAACAGATTTCAGGAGGTAGATTAGACTCGCCTTTAAAGCATATGAAAAGCGGCAAAACGTTGACAATGATGCCCTGGGCCAAAAAGGGCATATGCGTTTTTTCCTGAATATATTCAGGAAAAAACGCATATGCCCTTTTTGGCCAACCAAGCAAGCCGGAAGGGCAAATCAGCGCTACACAGAAGTCTCGCTTGCCCTCGGTCAAAAGGGCCATGCTGAACAAAGTGTAAAAACCAGAAAAGCAGGACAGGCCATGGAGACATGGGAGCCTTGCTACGCTGATGGGCGGAATGTAAATTGCCAACAGGCACTCTGGAGAAGAGTACGGTGTGTCCTGAAACAAGTAATAAACACAGCTTAGAGAGCATAGGGCACTTCCACTCATGGGTGTATAAATTGGGAAAATTAAAAATCAACAAGACACAGGCACCCCAAACTTTACGGCTGCTCTGTTTCCAAGAACCTCCACTTCAGTACACCTTCAATATCCCAGGAAAGAGAAAAATGGATAAACAAATAGTGGTACTTGGCACAATGGAATATCACTCAGCCATGAAATCAATGTCATAAGGCTAGTTAGCAGCATGATGTGTGGATTTAGGTACGATGATTCTAAGTGAAATAAGTCACACAGAAACAGACACTTATCCTAAGATATCGCTTATAGAGGGAATGTCAAAATCGCTACACTTGAACTGAATTACAAAACAGAACAGAGTCACACCTTTAGAAGACACACTATGGCTGCTTAACGGGAAAGGTGAGGTGGGGTGATGCATAAAACAAGGGTTTGAAATTAGCTCAGAGACCGCTCCATAAGCCAAATATGTAATAGACAAGGCCTACTCCCTGCTCAGTGAACTGGACTCAACACCCCCTAGTCACCGCACAAGAATATATCTGACTAGTAAGAATTTGAAAACCTATGTATCGATATCTCTCTGCAAGTGAATCAAGAGGGTGTAAAGCGAATAAACACAGCAGGGAAAAGAAGCCAAGCCCCATTTTAAACATAAATTACTTGAAAAAACCCACAAGACAAAGACAGTGAAAGAGAAATTCTTACAAAATCGGTTCAGGGTCTCTGATGCAACTTGGATTGACCATATCTAGACGCACAGCTGGATGAGACATAAGGCTGGACACTCTTGGGGCTGAGAGGATTGGTGAGGTTGGGTGAGCAAACCCAGATACTTTAAAGTAACACCGTGGGGTACACACCCCATGGGTCTCAAATCTCCAGGTACAAGGGCATCTTCCTACATCAAAACATGCATGGGAAACCCAGAAGATGGTATGCCGTGAGATGGGGAAAGGCTTCTAAAACGCACCTCATTTCTCCTCTCCTTGTGCTCGGGTTCGCCATTCCAGCCGCTTGACTAACCATCTCCCTACTTGGAGAATCAGCACTTTTAACCTCCTGTTTCGTACAGGTTGCAATTTGTCCTGAGGATGAACGGGAAGACGGGCAACCAACGAGAGACTAGCCCTAGGTGTTGGGACAGGCACAGGTCACTCCATTTTCCCATCAGGAAGAAGAATGAACCACAGGCTCAGCCTGCCCCCCAGAACCAAAATAGGGCCTGAAGCAATCCTGCGCTTTTGCGGCCAGCTCCCAAAAAAGCAAGTAGACAAATGGAGCTCAGGGGCACTGCAATTTACAAACGTGCAGAGTCATAAATGAGAACTCTCGTCCACAAATATATTGAGGGAAGGCAACGAAGAGGATTTGAAAGCAAGGCAGATTTGCAGGAAACAGATTTCAGGAGGTAGATTCGACTCGCCTTTAAAGCACATGAAAAGTGGCAAAACGTTGACAATGATGCCCTTTTAGGCCAACCAAGCAAGCCGGAAGGGCAAATCAGCGCTACAAAGACGTCTCGCTTGCCCTCGGTCAAAAGGGCCATGCTGAAAACAGTGTAAAAACCAGAAAAGCAGGACAGGCCATGGAGACATGCGAGCCTTGCTACGCTGATGGGCGGGATGTAAATTGCCAACAGCCACTCTGGAGAAGGGAACGGTGTGTCCTGAAACAAGTAATAAACACAGCTTAGAGAGCATAGGGCACTTCCACTCATGGGCGTATAAATTGGGAAAAATAAAAATCAACAAGACACAGGCACCCCAACCTTTACGGCTGCTCTGTTTCCAAGAACCTCCACTTCGGTACACCTTCAATATCCCAGAAAGAGAAAAATGGATAAAGAAATAGTGGTACTTGGCCCAATGGAATATCAATCAGCCATGAAATCAATGTCATAAGGCTAGTTAGCAGCATGATGAGTGGATTTAGGTACGATGATTCTAAGTGAAATAAGTCACACAGAAAAAGACACTTATCCTAAGATATCGCTTATAGAGGGAATGTCAAAATCGCTACACTTGAACTGAATTACAAAACAGAACAGAGTCACACCTTTAGAAGAAACACTATGGCTGCTTAACGGGAAAGGTGAGGTGGGGTGATGCATAAAACAAGGGTTTGAAATTAGCTCAGAGACCTCTCCATAAGCCAAATATGTAATAGACAAGGTCTACTCCCTGCTCAGTGAACTGGACTCAACACCCCCTAGTCACCGCACAAGAATATATCTGAGTAGTAAGAATCTGAAAACCTATGTATCGATATCTCTCTGCAAGTGAATCAAGAGGGTGTAAAGCGGCATAAACACAGCAGAGAAAAGCAGCCAATCCCCATTCTAAACATAAATTACTTTAAAAAACCCACACAAAAAAAACAGTGAAAGAGAGAGTAATTCTTACAAAATCCGTTCAGGGTCTCTGATGCAACCTGGATTGCCCATATCTAGACCCACAGCTGGATGAGACATAAGGCTGGACACTCTTGGGGCTCAGAGGATTGGTGAGGTTGGATGAGCAAATGCAGATACTTTAAAGTAACACTGCGGGGTACCCACCCCATGGGTCTCAAATCTCCAGGTACAAGGGCATCTTCCTACATCAAAACATGCATGGGAAACCCAGAAGATGGTATGCTGTGAGATCGGGAAAGGCTTCTAAAACGCACCTCATTTCTCCTCTCCTTGTGCTCGGGTTCGCCATTCCAGCCGCTTGACTAACCATCTCCCTACTTGGAGAATCAGCACTTTTAACCTCCTGTTTCGTACAGGTTGCAATTTGTCCTGAGGATGAACGGGAAGACGGGGAACCAACGAGAGACTAGCCCTAGGTGTTGGGACAGGCACAGGTCACTCCATTTTCCCATCAGGAAGAAGAATGAACCACAGGCTCCGGCGGCCCCCTGGAAGCCGAATAGGGCCTGAAGCAATCCTGCGCTTTTGCTGCCAGCTCCCAAAAAAGCGAGTAGACAAATGGAGCTCAGGGGCACTGCAATTCACAAACGTGCAGAGTTATAAATGATAACTCTCGTCCACAAATATATTGAGGGAAGGCAACGAAGAGGATTTGAAAGCAAGGCAGATTTGCAGGAAACAGATTTCAGGAGGTAGATTCGACTCGCCTTTAAAGCACATGAAAAGTGGCAAAACGTTGACAATGATGCCCTTTTAGGCCAACCAAGCAAGCCGGAAGGGCAAATCAGCGCTACAAAGACGTCTCGCTTGCCCTCGGTCAAAAGGGCCATGCTGAAAAAAGTGTAAAAACCAGAAAAGCAGGACAGGCCATGGAGACATGCGAGGCTTGCTACGCTGATGGGCGGGATGTAAATTGCCAACAGCCACTCTGGAAAAGGGTACAGTGTGTCCCGAAACAAGTAATAAACACAGCTTAGAGAGCATAGGGCACTTCCACTCATGGGCGTATAAATTGGGAATAATAAAAATCAACAAGACACAGGCACCCCAACCTTTACGGTTGCTCTGTTTCCAAGAACCTCCACTTCGGTACACCTTCAATATCCCAGAAAGAGAAAAATGGATAAAGAAATGGTGGTACTTGGCCCAATGGAATATCACTCAGCCATGAAATCAATGTCATAAGGCTAGTTAGCAGCATGATGAGTGGATTTAGCGACGATGATTCTAAGTGAAATAAGTCACACAGAAAAAGACACTTATCCTAAGATATCGCTTATAGAGGGAATGTCAAAATCGCTACACTTGAACTGAATTACAAAACAGAACAGAGTCACACCTTTAGAAGACACACTATGGCTGCTTAACGGGAAAGGTGAGGTGGGGTGATGCATAAAACAAGGGTTTGAAATTAGCTCAGAGACCGCGCCATAAGCCCAATATGTAATAGACAAGGCCTACTCCCTGCTCAGTGAACTGGACTCAACACCCCCTAGTCACCGCACAAGAATATATCTGACTATTAAGAATCTGAAAACCTATGTATCCATATCTCTCTGCAAGTGAATCAAGAGGGTGTAAAGCGGCATAAACACAGCAGAGAAAAGCAGCCACGCCCCATTCTAAACATAAATTACTTTAAAAACCCACACAAAAAAAACAGTGAAAGAGAGAGAAATTCTTACAAAATCCGTTCAGGGACTCTGATGCAACCTGGATTGACCATATCTAGACCCACAGCTGGATGAGACATAAGGCTGGACACTCTTGGGGCTCAGAGGATTGGTGAGGTTGGGTGAGCAAATGCAGATACATTAAAGTAACACTGCGGGGTACCCACCCCATGGGTCTCAAATCTCCAGGTACAAGGGCATCTTCCTACATCAAAACATGCATGTGAAACCCAGAAGATGGTATGCTGTGAGATCGGGAAAGGCTTCTAAAACGCACCTCATTTCTCCTCTCCTTGTGCTCGGGTTCGCCATTCCAGCCGCTTGACTAACCATCTCCCTACTTGGAGAATCAGCACCTTTAACCTCCTGTTTCGTACAGGTTGCAATTTGTCCTGAGGATGAACGGGAAGACGGGCAACCAACGAGAGACTAGCCCTAGGTGTTGGGACAGGCACAGGTCACTCCATTTTCCCATCAGGAAGAAGAATGAACCAGAGGCTCCGGCGGCCCCCTGGAAGCCGTATAGGGCCTGAAGCAATCCTGTGCTTTTGCTGCCAGCTCCCAAAAAAGCGAGTAGACAAATGGAGCTCAGGGGCACTGCAATTCACAAACGTGCAGAGTTATAAATGAGAACTCTCGTCCACAAATATATTGAGGGAAGGCAACGAAGAGGATTTGAAAGCAAGGCAGATTTGCAGGAAACAGATTTCAGGAGGTAGATTCGACTCGCCTTTAAAGCACATGAAAAGCGGAAAAACGTTGACAATGATGCCCTGGGCAAAAAAGGGCGTATGCGTTTTTTCCTGAATATATTCAGGAAAAAACGCATACGCCCTTTTTGGCCAACCAAGCAAGCCGGAAGGGCAAATCAGCGCTACAAAGAAATCTCGCTTGCCCTCGGTCAAAAGGGCCATGCTGAAGAAAGTGTAAAAACCAGAAAAGCAGGACAGGCCATGGAGACATGGGAGCCTTGCTACGCTGATGGGCGGGATGTAAATTGCCAACAGGCACTCTGGAGAAGTGTACGGTGTGTCCTGAAACAAGTAATAAACACAGCTTAGAGAGCATAGGGCACTTCCACTCATGGGCGTATAAATTGGGAAAACTAAAAATCAACAAGACACAGGCACCCCAAACTTTACAGCTGCTCTGTTTCCAAGAACCTCCACTTCAGTACACCTTCAATATCGCAGGAAAGAGAAAAATAGATAAAGAAATGGTGGTATTTGGCCCAATGGAATATCACTCAGCCATGAAATCAATGTCATAAGGCTAGTTAGCAGCATGATGAGTGGATTTAGCGACGATGATTCTAAGTGAAATAAGTCACACAGAAAAAGACACTTATCCTAAGATATCGCTTAGAGAGGTAATGTCAAAATCGCTACACTTGAACTGAATTACAAAACAGAACAGAGTCACACCTTTAGAAGACACACGATGGCTGCTTAACGGGAAAGGTGAGGTGGGGTGATGCATACAACAAGGGTTTGAAATTAGCTCAGAGACCGCTCCATAAGCCAAATAAGTAATAGACAAGGCCTACTCCCTGCTCAGTGAACTGGACTCAACACCCCCTAGTCACCGCACAAGAATATATCTGACTAGTAAGAATCTGAAAACCTATGTATCGATATCTCTCTGCAAGTGAATCAAGAGGGTGTAAAGCGGCATAAACACAGCAGGGAAAAGCAGCCAAGCCCCATTCTAAACATAAATTACTTAAAAAAAACCCACAAAACAAAGACAGTGAAAGAGAGAGAAATACTTACAAAATCAGTTCAGGAGCTCTGATGCCACCTGGATAGACCATATCTAGACCCACAGCTGGATGAGACTTAAGGCTGGACACTCTTGGGGCTGAGAGGATTGGTGAGGTTGGGTGAGCAAACGCAGATACTTTAAAGTAATACTGCGGGGTACCCACCCCATGGGTCTCAAATCTCCAGGTACAAGGGCATCTTCCTACATCAAAACATGCATGGGAAACCCAGAGAATTGTATGCCGTGAGATCGGGAAAGGCTTCTAAAACGCACCTCGTTTCTCCTCTCCTTGTGCTCGGGTTCGCCATTCCAGCCGCTTGACTAACCATCTCCCTACTTGGAGAATCAGCACCTTTAACCTCCTGTTTCGTACAGGTTGCAATTTGTCCTGAGGATGAACGGGAAGACGGACAACCAACGAGAGACTAGCGCTAGGTGTTGGGACAGGCACAGGTCACTCCATTTTCCCATCAGGAAGAAGAATGAACCACAGGCTCAGCCTGCCCCCCAGAAGCAAAATAGGGCCTGAAGCAATCCTGCGCTTTTGTGGCCAGCTCCCAAAAAAGCGAGGAGACAAATGGAGCTCAGGGGCACTGCAATTCACAAACGTGCAGAGTTATAAATGAGAACTCTCGTCCACAAATATATTGAGGGAAGGCAACGAAGAGGATTTGAAAGCAAGGCAGATTTGCAGGAAACAGATTTCAGGAGGTAGATTCGACTCGCCTTTAAAGCACATGAAAAGTGGCAAAACGTTGACAATGATGCCCTTGGCCAAAAAGGGCATATGCGTGTTTTCCTGAATATACTCAGGAAAAAACGCATATGCCCTTTTAGGCCAACCAAGCAAGCCGGAAGGGCAAATCAGCGCTACAAAGACGTCTCGCTTGCCCTCGGTCAAAAGGGCCATGCTGAAAAAAGTGTAAAAACCAGAAAAGCAGGACAGGCCATGGAGACATGCGAGCCTTGCTACGCTGATGGGCGGGATGTAAATTGCCAACAGCCACTCTGGAGAAGGGTACGGTGTGTCCTGAAACAAGTAATAAACACAGCTTAGAGAGCATAGGGCACTTCCACTCATGGGCGTATAAATTGGGAAAACTAAAAATCAACAAGACACAGGCACCCCAACCTTTACGGCTGCTCTGTTTCCAAGAACCTCCACTTCGGTACACCTTCAATATCCCAGAAAGAGAAAAATGGATAAAGAAATAGTGGTACTTGGCCCAATGGAATATCACTCAGCCATGAAATCAATGTCATAAGGCTAGTTAGCAGCATGATGAGTGGATTTAGGTACGATGATTCTAAGTGAAATAAGTCACACAGAAAAAGACACTTATCCTAAGATATCGCTTATAGAGGGAATGTCAAAATCGCTACACTTGAACTGAATTACAAAACAGAACAGAGTCACACCTTTAGAAGACACACTATGGCTGCTTAACGGGAAAGGTGAGGTGGGGTGATGCATAAAACAAGGGTTTGAAATTAGCTCAGAGACCTCTCCATAAGCCAAATATGTAATAGACAAGGCCTACTCCCTGCTCAGTGAACTGGACTCAACACCCCCTAGTCACCGCACAAGAACATATCTGAGTAGTAAGAATCTGAAAACCTATGTATCGATATCTCTCTGCAAGTGAATCAAGAGGGTGTAAAGCGGCATAAACACAGCAGAGAAAAGCAGCCAATCCCCATTCTAAACATAAATTACTTTAAAAAACCTACACAAAAAAAACAGTGAAAGAGAGAGAAATTCTTACAAAATCCGTTCAGGGTCTCTGATGCAACCTGGATTGCCCATATCTAGACCCACAGCTGGATGAAACATAAGGCTGGACACTCTTGGGGCTCAGAGGATTGGTGAGGTTGGGTGAGCAAATGCAGATACTTTAAAGTAACACTGCGGGGTACCCACCCCATGGGTCTCAAATCTCCAGGTACAAGGGCATCTTCCTACATCAAAACATGCATGGGAAACCCAGAAGATGGTATGCTGTGAGATCGGGAAAGGCTTCTAAAACGCACCTCATTTCTCCTCTCCTTGTGCTCGGGTTCGCCATTCCAGCCGCTTGACTAACCATCTCCCTACTTGGAGAATCAGCACCTTTAACCTCCTGTTTCGTACAGGTTGCAATTTGTCCTGAGGATGAACGGGAAGACGGGCAACCAACGAGAGACTAGCCCTAGGTGTTGGGACAGGCACAGGTCACTCCATTTTCCCATCAGGAAGAAGAATGAACCACAGGCTCCGGCGGCCCCCTGGAAGCCGAATAGGGCCTGAAGCAATCCTGCGCTTTTGCGGCCAGCTCCCAAAAAAGCGAGTAGACAAATGGAGCTCAGGGGCACTGCAATTCACAAACGTGCAGAGTTATAAATGATAACTCTCGTCCACAAATATATTGAGGGAAGGCAACGAAGAGGATTTGAAAGCAAGGCAGATTTGCAGGAAACAGATTTCAGGAGGTAGATTAGACTCGCCTTTAAAGCATTTGAAAAGCGGCAAAACGTTGACAATGATGCCCTGGGCCAAAAAGGGCGTATGCGTTTTTTCCTGAATATATTCAGGAAAAAACGCATACGCCCTTTTTGGCCAACCAAGCAAGCCGGAAGGGCAAATCAGCGCTACACAGAAGTCTTGCTTGCCCTCGGTCAAAAGGGCCATGCTGAACAAAGTGTAAAAACCAGAAAAGCAGGAAAGGCCATGGAGACATGGGAGCCTTGCTACGCTGATGGGCGGGATGTAAATTGCCAACAGGCACTCTGGAGAATTGTACGGTGTGTCCTGAAACAAGTAATAAACACAGCTTAGAGAGCATAGGGCACTTCCACTCATGGGTGTATAAATTGGGAAAACTAAAAATCAACAAGACACAGGCACCCCGAACTTTACGGCTGCTCTGTTTCCAAGAACCTCCACTTCAGTACACCTTCAATATCCCAGGAAAGAGAAAAATGGATAAACAAATAGTGGTACTTGGCACAATGGAATATCACTCAGCCATGAAATCAATGTCATAAGGCTAGTTAGCAGCATGATGAGTGGATTTAGTGACGATGATTCTAAGTGAAATAAGTCACACAGAAAAAGACACTTATCCTAAGATATCGCTTATAGAGGGAATGTCAAAATCGCTACACTTGAACTGAATTACAAAACAGAACAGAGTCACACCTTTAGAAGACACACTATGGCTGCTTAACGGGAAAGGTGAGGTGGGGTGATGCATAAAACAAGGGTTTGAACTTAGCTCAGAGACCGCTCCATAAGCCAAATATGTAATAGACAAGGCCTACTCCCTGCTCAGTGAACTGGACTCAACACCCCCTAGTCACCGCACAAGAATATATCTGACTAGTAAGAATCTGAAAACCTATGTATCGATATCTCTCTGCAAGTGAATCAAGAGGGTATAAAGCGAATAAACACAGCAGGGAAAAGAAGCCAAGCCCCATTTTAAACATAAATTACTTGAAAAAACCCACAAGACAAAGACAGTGAAAGAGAAATTCTTACAAAATCCGTTCAGGGTCTCTGATGCAACTTGGATTGACCATATCTAGACCCACAGCAGGATGAGACATAAGGCTGGACACTCTTGGGGCTGAGAGGATTGGTGAGGTTGGGTGAGCAAACCCAGATACTTTAAAGTAACACCGTGGGGTACACACCCCATGGGTCTCAAATCTCCAGGTGCAAGGGCATCTTCCTACATCAAAACATGCATGGGAAACCCAGATGATGGTATGCCGTGAGATCGGGAAAGGTTTCTAAAACGCACCTCATTTCTCCTCTCCTTGTGCTCGGGTTCGCCATTCCAGCCGCTTGACTAACCATCTCCCTACTTGGAGAATCAGCACCTTTAACCTCCTGTTTCGTACAGGTTGCAATTTGTCCTGAGGATGAACGGGAAGACGGGGAACCAACGAGAGACTAGCCCTAGGTGTTGGGACAGGCATAGGTCACTCCATTTTCCCATCAGGAAGAAGAATGAACCACAGGCTCAGCCTGCCCCCCAGAACCAAAATAGGGCCTGAAGCAGTCCTGCGCTTTTGCGGCCAGCTCCCAAAAATGCGAGTAGAAAAATGGAGCTCAGGGGCACTGCAATTCAGAAACGTGCAGAGTTATAAATGAGAACTCTCGTCCACAAATATATTGAGGGAAGGCAACGAAGAGGATTTGAAAGCAAGGCAGATTTGCAAGAAACAGATTTCAGGAGGTAGATTCGACTCGCCTTTAAAGCACATGAAAAGCGGCACAACGTTGACAATGATGCCCTTGGCCAAAAAGGGCGTATGCGTTTTTTCATGAATATATTGAGGAAAAAACTCATACGCCCTTTTTGGCCAACCAAGCAAGCCGGAAGGGCAAATCAGCGCTACAAAGAAGTCTCGCTTGCCCTCGGTCAAAAGGGCCATGCTGAAAAAAGTGTAAAAACCAGAAAAGCAGGACAGGCCATGGAGACATGGGAGCCTTGCTACGCTGATGGGTGGGATGTAATTTGCCAACAGGCACTCTGGAGAAGTGTACGGTGTGTCCTGAAACAAGTAATAAACACAGCTTAGAGAGCATAGGGCACTTCCACTCATGGGCGTATAAATTGGGAAAACTAAAAATCAACAAGACACAGGCACACCAAAGTTTACGGCTGCTCTGCTTCCAAGAACCTCCACTTCGGTACACCTTCAATATCCCAGAAAGAGAAAAATGGATAAAGAAATGGTGGTACTTGGCCCAATGGAATATCACTCAGCCATGAGATCAATGTCATAAGGCTAGTTAGCGGCATGATGAGTGGATTTAGCGACGATGATTCTAAGTGAAATAAGTCACACAGAAAAAGACACTTATCCTAAGATATCGCTTATAGAGGGAATGTCAGAATCGCTACACTTGAACTGAACTACAAAACAGAACAGAGTCACACCTTTAGAAGACACACTATGGCTGCTTAACGGGAAAGGTGAGGTGGGGTGATGCATAAAACAAGGGTTTGAAATTAGCTCAGAGACCGCTCCATAAGCCAAATATGTAATAGACAAGGCCTACTCCCTGCTCAGTGAACTGGACTCAACACCCCCTAGTCACCGCACAAGAATATATCTGACTAGTAAGAATCTGAAAACCTATGTATCGATATCTCTCTGCAAGTGAATCAAGAGTGTGTAAAGCGGAATAAACACAGCAGGGAAAAGCAGCCAAGCCCCATTCTAAACATAAATTACTTGAAAAAAGCCACAAGACAAAGACAGTGAAAGAGAAATTCTTACAAAATCCGTTCAGGGTCTCTGATGCAACTTGGATTGACCATATCTAGACCCACAGCTGGATGAGACATAAGGCTGGACACTCTTGGGGCTGAGAGGATTGGTGAGGTTGGGTGAGCAAACCCAGATACTTTAAAGTAACACCGTGGGGTACACACCCCATGGGTCTCAAATCTCCAGGTACAAGGGCATCTTCCTACATCAAAACATGCATGGGAAACCCAGAAGATGGTATGCCGTGAGATCGGGAAAGGTTTCTAAAACGCACCTCATTTCTCCTCTCCTTGTGCTCGGGTTCGCCATTCCAGCCGCTTGACTAACCATCTCCCTACTTGGAGAATCAGCACCTTTAACCTCCTGTTTCGTACAGGTTGCAATTTGTCCTGAGGATGAACGGGAAGACGGGGAACCAACGAGAGACTAGCCCTAGGTGTTGGGACAGGCATAGGTCACTCCATTTTCCCATCAGGAAGAAGAATGAACCACAGGCTCAGCCTGCCCCCCAGAACCAAAATAGGGCCTGAAGCAATCCTGCGCTTTTGCGGCCAGCTCCCAAAAATGCGAGTAGAAAAATGGAGCTCAGGGGCACTGCAATTCAGAAACGTGCAGAGTTATAAATGAGAACTCTCGTCCACAAATATATTGAGGGAAGGCAACGAAGAGGATTTGAAAGCAAGGCAGATTTGCAAGAAACAGATTTCAGGAGGTAGATTCGACTCGCCTTTAAAGCACATGAAAAGCGGCACAACGTTGACAATGATGCCCTTGGCCAAAAAGGGCGTATGCGTTTTTTCCTGAATATATTGAGGAAAAAACTCATACGCCCTTTTTGGCCAACCAAGCAAGCCGGAAGGGCAAATCAGCGCTACAAAGAAGTCTCACTTGCCCTCGGTCAAAAGGGCCATGCTGAAAAAAGTGTAAAAACCAGAAAAGCAGGACAGGCCATGGAGACATGGGAGCCTTGCTACGCTGATGGGTGGGATGTAATTTGCCAACAGGCACTCTGGAGAAGTGTACGGTGTGTCCTGAAACAAGTAATAAACACAGCTTAGAGAGCATAGGGCACTTCCACTCATGGGCGTATAAATTGGGAAAACTAAAAATCAACAAGACACAGGCACACCAAAGTTTACGGCTGCTCTGCTTCCAAGAACCTCCACTTCGGTACACCTTCAATATCCCAGAAAGAGAAAAATGGATAAAGAAATGGTGGTACTTGGCCCAATGGAATATCACTCAGCCATGAGATCAATGTCATAAGGCTAGTTAGCAGCATGATGAGTGGATTTAGCGACGATGATTCTAAGTGAAATAAGTCACACAGAAAAAGACACTTATCCTAAGATATCGCTTATAGAGGGAATGTCAGAATCGCTACACTTGAACTGAACTACAAAACAGAACAGAGTCACACCTTTAGAAGACACACTATGGCTGCTTAACGGGAAAGGTGAGGTGGGGTGATGCATAAAACAAGGGTTTGAAATTAGCTCAGAGACCGCTCCATAAGCCAAATATGTAATAGACAAGGCCTACTCCCTGCTCAGTGAACTGGACTCAACACCCCCTAGTCACCGCACAAGAATATATCTGACTAGTATTAATCTGAAAACCTATGTATCGATATCTCTCTGCAAGTGAATCAAGAGTGTGTAAAGCGGAATAAACACAGCAGGGAAAAGCAGCCAAGCCCCATTCTAAACATAAATTACTTGAAAAAAGCCACAAGACAAAGACAGTGAAAGAGAAATTCTTACAAAATCCGTTCAGGGTCTCTGATGCAACTTGGATTGACCATATCTAGACCCACAGCTGGATGAGACATAAGGCTGGACACTCTTGGGGCTGAGAGGATTGGTGAGGTTGGGTGAGCAAACCCAGATACTTTAAAGTAACACCGTGGGGTACACACCCCATGGGTCTCAAATCTCCAGGTACAAGGGCATCTTCCTACATCAAAACATGCATGGGAAACCCAGAAGATGGTATGCCGTGAGATCGGGAAAGGTTTCTAAAACGCACCTCATTTCTCCTCTCCTTGTGCTCGGGTTCGCCATTCCAGCCGCTTGACTAACCATCTCCCTACTTGGAGAGTCAGCACCTTTAACCTCCTGTTTTGTACAGGTTGCAATTTGTCCTGAGGATGAACGGGAAGACGGGGAACCAACGAGAGACTAGCCCTAGGTGTTGGGACAGGCATAGGTCACTCCATTTTCCCATCAGGAAGAAGAATGAACCACAGGCTCAGCCTGCCCCCCAGAACCAAAATAGGGCCTGAAGCAATCCTGCGCTTTTGCGGCCAGCTCCCAAAAATGCGAGTAGAAAAATGGAGCTCAGGGGCACTGCAATTCAGAAACGTGCAGAGTTATAAATGAGAACTCTCGTCCACAAATATATTGAGGGAAGGCAACGAAGAGGATTTGAAAGCAAGGCAGATTTGCAAGAAACAGATTTCAGGAGGTAGATTCGACTCGCCTTTAAAGCACATGAAAAGCGGCACAACGTTGACAATGATGCCCTTGGCCAAAAAGGGCGTATGCGTTTTTTCCTGAATATATTCAGGAAAAAACTCATACGCCCTTTTTGGCCAACCAAGCAAGCCGGAAGGGCAAATCAGCGCTACAAAGAAGTCTCGCTTGCCCTCGGTCAAAAGGGCCATGCTGAAAAAAGTGTAAAAACCAGAAAAGCAGGACAGGCCATGGAGACATGGGAGCCTTGCTACGCTGATGGGTGGGATGTAATTTGCCAACAGGCACTCTGGAGAAGTGTACGGTGTGTCCTGAAACAAGTAATAAACACAGCTTAGAGAGCATAGGGCACTTCCACTCATGGGCGTATAAATTGGGAAAACTAAAAATCAACAAGACACAGGCACACCAAAGTTTACGGCTGCTCTGCTTCCAAGAACCTCCACTTCGGTACACCTTCAATATCCCAGAAAGAGAAAAATGGATAAAGAAATGGTGGTACTTGGCCCAATGGAATATCACTCAGCCATGAGATCAATGTCATAAGGCTAGTTAGCAGCATGATGAGTGGATTTAGCGACGATGATTCTAAGTGAAATAAGTCACACAGAAAAAGACACTTATCCTAAGATATCGCTTATAGAGGGAATGTCAGAATTGCTACACTTGAACTGAATTACAAAACAGAACAGAGTCACACCTTTAGAAGACACACTATGGCTGCTTAACGGGAAAGGTGAGGTGGGGTGATGCATAAAACAAGGGTTTGAAATTAGCTCAGAGACCGCTCCATAAGCCAAATATGTAATAGACAAGGCCTACTCCCTGCTCAGTGAACTGGACTCAACACCCCCTAGTCACCGCACAAGAATATATCTGACTAGTAAGAATCTGAAAACCTATGTATCGATATCTCTCTGCAAGTGAATCAAGAGTGTGTAAAGCGGAATAAACACAGCAGGGAAAAGCAGCCAAGCCCCATTCTAAACATAAATTACTTTAAAAAACCCACAAAACAAAGACAGTGAAAGAGAAATTCTTACAAAATCCGTTCAGGGTCTCTGATGCAACTTGGATTGACCATATCTAGACCCACAGCTGGATGAGACATAAGGCTGGACACTCTTGGGGCTGAGAGGATTGGTGAGGTTGGGTGAGCAAACCCAGATATTTTAAAGTAACACCGCGGGGTACACACCCCATGGGTCTCAAATCTCCAGGTACAAGGGCATCTTCCTACATCAAAACATGCATGGGAAACCCAGAAGATGGTATGCCGTGAGATCGGGAAAGGTTTCTAAAACGCACCTCATTTCTCCTCTCCTTGTGCTCGGGTTCGCCATTCCAGCCGCTTGACTAACCATCTCCCTACTTGGAGAATCAGCACCTTTAACCTCCTGTTTCGTACAGGTTGCAATTTGTCCTGAGGATGAACGGGAAGACGGGCAACCAACGAGAGACTAGCCCTAGGTGTTGGGACAGGCACAGTTCACTCCATTTTCCCATCAGGAAGAAGAATGAACCACAGGCTCCGGCGGCCCCCTGGAAGCCGAATAGGGCCTGAAGCAATCCTGTGCTTTTGCTGCCAGCTCCAAAAAAAGCGAGTAGACAAATGGAGCTCAGGGGCACTGCAATTCACAAACGTGCAGAGTTATAAATGATAACTCTCGTCCACAAATATATTGAGGGAAGGCAACGAAGAGGATTTGAAAGCAAGGCAGATTTGCAGGAAACAGATTTCAGGAGGTAGATTCGACTCGCCTTTAAAGCACATGAAAAGCGGAAAAACGTTGACAATGATGCCCTGGGCCAAAAAGGGCATATGCGTTTTCTCCTGAATATATTCAGGAAAAAACGCATATGCCCTTTTTGGCCAACCAAGCAAGCCGGAAGGGCAAATCAGCGCTACAAAGAAATCTCGCTTGCCCTCGGTCAAAAGGGCCATGCTGAAAAAAGTGTAAAAACCAGAAAAGCAGGACAGGCCATGGAGACATGGGAGCCTTGCTACGCTGATGGGCGGGATGTAAATTGCCAACAGGCACTCTGGAGATGTGTACGGTGTGTCCTGAAACAAGTAAGAAACACAGCTTAGAGAGCATAGGGCACTTCCACGCATGGGCGTATAAATTGGGAAAACTAAAAATCAACAAAACACAGGCACCCCAACCTTTACGGCTGCTCTGTTTCCAAGAACCTCCACTTCGGTACACCTTCAATATCCCAGAAAGAGAAAAATGGATAAAGAAATAGTGGTACTTGGCCCAATGGAATATCACTCAGCCATGAAATCAATGTCATAAGGTTAGTTAGCAGCATGATGAGTGGATTTAGCAACGATGATTCTAAGTGAAATAAGTCACACAGAAAAAGACACTTATCCTAAGATATCGCTTATAGAGGGAATGTCAAAATCGCTACACTTGAACTGAATTACAAAACAGAACAGAGTCACACCTTTAGAAGACACACTATGGCTGCTTAACGGGAAAGGTGAGGTGGGGTGATGCATAAAACAAGGGTTTGAAATTAGCTCAGAGACCTCTCCATAAGCCAAATATGTAATAGACAAGGCCTACTCCCTGCTCAGTGAACTGGACTCAACACCCCCTAGTCACCGCACAAGAATATATCTGACTATTAAGAATCTGAAAACCTATGTATCGATATCTCTCTGCAAGTGAATCAAGAGGGTGTAAAGCGGCATAAACACAGCAGAGAAAAGCAGCCAAGCCCCATTCTAAACATAAATTACTTTAAAAAACCCACACAAAAAAAACAGTGAAAGAGAGAGAAATTCTTACAAAATCCGTTCAGGGTCTCTGATGCAACCTGGATTGACCATATCTAGACCCACAGCTGGATGAGACATAAGGCTGGACACTCTTGGGGCTCAGAGGATTGGTGAGGTTGGGTGAGCAAATGCAGATACTTTAAAGTAACACTGCGGGGTACCCACCCCATGGGTCTCAAATCTCCAGGTACAAGGGCATCTTCCTACATCAAAACATGCATGGGAAACCCAGAAGATGGTATGCCGTGAGATCGGGAAAGGCTTCTAAAACGCACCTCATTTCTCCTCTCCTTGTGCTCGGGTTCGCCATTCCAGCTGCTTGACTAACCATCTCCCTACATGGAGAATCAGCACCTTTAACCTCCTGTTTCGTACAGGTTGCAATTTGTCCTGAGGATGAACGGGAAGACGGGCAACCAACGAGAGACTAGCTCTAGGTGTTGAGACAGGCACAGGTCAATCCATTTTCCCATCAGGAGGAAGAATGAACCACAGGCTCCGGCGGCCCCCTGGAAGCCGAATAGGGCCTGAAGCAATCCTGCGATTTTGCTGCCAGCTCCCAAAAAAGCGAGGAGACAAATGGAGCTCAGGGGCACTGCAATTCACAAACGTGCAGAGTTATAAATGAGAACTCTCGTCCACAAATATATTGAGGGAAGGCAACGAAGAGGATTTGAAAGCAAGGCAGATTTGCAGGAAACAGATTTCAGGAGGTAGATTCGACTCGCCTTTAAAGCACATGAAAAGCGGCAAAACGTTGACAATGATGCCCTTGGCCAAAAAGGGCGTATGCGTTTTTTCCTGAATATATTCAGGAAAAAAGGCATACGCCCTTTTTGGCCAACCAAGCAAGCCGGAAGGGCAAATCAGCGCTACAAAGAAGTCTCGCTTACCCTCGGTCACAAGGGCCATGCTGAAAAAAGTGTAAAAACCAGAAAAGCAGGACAGGCCATGGAGACATGGGAGCCTTGCTACGCTGATGGGCAGGTTGTAAATTGCCAACAGCCACTCTGGAGAAGGGTACGGTGTGTCCTGAAACAAGTAATAAACACAGCTTAGAGTGCATAGGGCACTTCCACTCATGGGCGTATAAATTGGGAAAAATAAAAATCAACAAGACACAGGCACCCCAACCTTTACGGCTGCTCTGTTTCCAAAAACCTCCACTTCGGTACACCTTCAATATCCCAGAAAGAGAAAAATGGATAAAGAAATGGTGGTACTTGGCCCAATGGAATATCACTCAGCCATGAAATCAATGTCATAAGGCTAGTTAGCAGCATGATGAGTGGATTTAGCGACGATCATTCTAAGTGAAATAAGTCACACAGAAAAAGACACTTATCCTAAGATATCGCTTATAGAGGGAATGTCAAAATCGCTACACTTGAACTGAATTACAAAACAGAACAGAGTCACACCTTTAGAAGACACACTATGGCTGCTTAACGGGAAAGGTGAGGTGGGGTGATGCATAAAACAAGGGTTTGAAATTAGCTCAGAGACCTCTCCATAAGCCAAATATGTAATAGACAAGGCCTACTCCCTGCTCAGTGAACTGGACTCAACACCCCGTAGTCACTGCACAAGAATATATCTGAGTAGTAAGAATCTGAAAACCTATGTATCGATATCTCTCTGCAAGTGAATCAAGAGGGTGTAAAGCGGCATAAACACAGCATAGAAAAGCAGCCAAGCCCCATTCTAAACATAAATTACTTTAAAAACCCACAAAACAAAGACAGTGAAAGAGAGAGAAATTCTTACAAAATCCGTTCAGGGTCTCTGATGCAACCTGGATTGACCATATCTAGACCCACAGCTGGATGAGACATAAGGCTGGACACTCTTGGGGCTCAGAGGATTGGTGAGGTTGGGTGAGCAAATGCAGATACTTTAAAGTAACACTGCGGGGTACCCACCCCATGGGTCTCAAATCTCCAGGTACAAGGGCATCTTCCTACATCAAAACATGCATGGGAAACCCAGAAGATGGTATGCTGTGAGATCGGGAAAGGCTTCTAAAACGCACCTCATTTCTCCTCTCCTTGTGCTCGGGTTCGCAATTCCAGCCGCTTGACTAACCATCTCCCTACTTGGAGAATCAGCACTTTTAACCTCCTGTTTCGTACAGGTTGCAATTTTTCCTGAGGATGAACGGGAAGAAGGGCAACCAACGAGAGACTAGCCCTAGGTGTTGGGACAGGCACAGGTCACTCCATTTTCCCATCAGGAAGAAGAATGAACCACAGGCTCCGGCGGCCCCCTGGAAGCCGAATAGTGCCTGAAGCATTCCTGCGCTTTTGCGGCCAGCTCCCAAAAAAGCGAGTAGACAAATGGAGCTCAGGGGCACTGCAATTCACAAACGTGCAGAGTTATAAATGAGAACTCTCGTCCACAAATATATTGAGGGAAGGCAACGAAGAGGATTTGAAAGCAAGGCAGATTTGCAGGAAACAGATTTCAGGAAGTGTATTCGACTCGCCTTTAAAGCACATGAAAAGTGGCAAAACGTTGACAATGATGCCCTTGGCCAAAAAGGGCGTATGCGTTTTTTCCTGAATATATTCAGGAAAAAACGCATACGCCCTTTTAGGCCAACCAAGCAAGCCGGAAGGGCAAATCAGCGCTACAAAGACGTCTCGCTTGCCCTCGGTCAAAAGGGCCATGCTGAAAAAAGTGTAAAAACCAGAAAAGCAGGACAGGCCATGGAGACATGCGAGCCTTGCTACGCTGATGGGCGGGATGTAAATTGCCAACAGCCACTCTGGAAAAGGGTACAGTGTGTCCCGAAACAAGGAATAAACACAGCTTAGAGAGCATAGGGCACTTCCACTCATGGGCGTATAAATTGGGAAAACTAAAAATCAACAAGACACAGGCACCCCAAACTTTACGGCTGCTCTGTTTCCAAGAACCTCCACTTCGGTACACCTTCAATATCGCAGGAAAGAGAAAAATGGATAAAGAAATGGTGCTACTTGGCCCAATGGAATATCACTCAGCCATGAAATCAATGTCATAAGGCTAGTTAGCAGTATGATGAGTGGATTTAGCGACGATGATTCTAAGTGAAATAAGTCACACAGAAAAAGACACTTATCCTAAGATATCGCTTATAGAGGGAATGTCAAAATCGCTACACTTGAACTGAAGTACAAAACAGAACAGAGTCACACCTTTAGAAGACACACTATGGCTGCTTAACGGGAAAGGTGAGGTGGGGTGATGCATAAAACAAGGGTTTGAAATTAGCTCAGAGACCGCTCCATAAGCCAAATATGTAATAGACAAGGCCTACTCCCTGCTCAGTGAACTGGACTCAACACCCCCTAGTCACCGCACAAGAATATATCTGACTAGTAAGAATCTGAAAACCTATGTATCGATATCTCTCTGCAAGTGAATCAAGAGGGTGTAAAGCGGAATAAACACAGCAGGGAAAAGCAGCCAAGCCCCATTCTAAACATAAATTACTTTAAAAAACCCACAAAACAAAGACAGGGAAAGAGAAATTCTTACAAAATCCGTTCAGGGTCTCTGATGCAACTTGGATTGACCATATCTAGACCCACAGCTGGATGAGACATAAGGCTGGACACTCTTGGGGCTGAGAGGATTGGTGAGGTTGGGTGAGAAAACCCAGATATTTTAAAGTAACACCGCGGGGTACACACCACATGGGTCTCAAATCTCCAGGTACAAGGGCATCTTCCTACATCAAAACATGCATGGGAAACCCAGAAGATGGTATGCCGTGAGATCGGGAAAGGTTTCTAAAATGCACCTCATTTCTCCTCTCCTTGTGCTCGGGTTCGCCATTCTAGCCGCTTGACTAACCATCTCCCTACTTGGAGAATCAGCACTTTTAACCTCTTGTTTCGTACAGGTTGCAATTTGTCCTGAGGATGAACGGGAAGACGGGCAACCAACGAGAGACTAGCCCTAGGTGTTGGGACAGGCACAGGTCACTCCATTTGCCCATCAGGAAGAAGAATGAACCACAGGCTCAGCCTGCCCCCCAGAACCAAAATAGGGCCTGAAGCAATCCTGCGCTTTTGCGGCCAGCTCCCAAAAAAGCGAGTAGACAAATGGAGCTCAGGGGCACTGCAATTCACAAACGTGCAGAGTTATAAATGAGAACTCTCGTCCACAAATATATTGAGGGAAGGCAACGAAGAGGATTTGAAAGCAAGGCAGATTTGCAGGAAACAGATTTCAGGAGGTAGATTCGACTCGCCTTTAAAGCACATGAAAAGTGGCAAAACGTTGACAATGATGCCCTTGGCCAAAAAGGGCGTATGCGTTTTTTCCTGAATATATTCAGGAAAAAACGCATACGCCCTTTTAGGCCAACCATGCAAGCCGGAAGGGCAAATCAGCGCTACAAAGACGTCTCGCTTGCCCTCGGTCAAAAGGGCCATGCTGAAAAAAGTGTAAAAACCAGAAAAGCAGGACAGGCCATGGAGACATGCGAGCCTTGCTACGCTGATGGGCGGGATGTAAATTGCCAACAGCCACTCTGGAAAAGGGTACAGTGTGTCCCGAAACAAGTAATAAACACAGCTTAGAGAGCATAGGGCACTTCCACTCATGGGCGTATAAATTGGGAAAAATAAAAATCAACAAGACACAGGCACCCCAACCTTTACGGCTGCTCTGTTTCCAAGAACCTCCACTTCGGTACACCTTCAATATCCCAGAAAGAGAAAAATGGATAAAGAAATGCTGGTACTTGGCCCAATGGAATATCACTCAGCCATGAAATCAATATCATAAGGCTAGTTAGCAGCATGAGTGGATTTAGCGACGATGATTCTAAGTGAAATAAGTCACACAGAAAAAGACACTTATCCTAAGATATCGCTTATAGAGGGAATGTCAAAATCGCTACACTTGAACTGAATTACAAAACAGAACAGAGTCACACCTTTAGAAGACACACTATGGCTGCTTAACGGGAAAGGTGAGGTGGGGTGATGCATAAAACAAGGGTTTGAAATTAGCTCAGAGACCGCGCCGTAAGCCCAATATGTAATAGACAAGGCCTACTCCCTGCTCAGTGAACTGGACTCAACACCCCCTAGTCACCGCACAAGAATATATCTGACTAGTATGAATCTGAAAACCTATGTATCGATATCTCTCTGCAAGTGAATCAAGAGGGTGTAAAGCGGCATAAACACAGCAGAGAAAAGCAGCCAAGCCCCATTCTAAACATAAATTACTTTAAAAAACCCACACAAAAAAAACAGTGAAAGAGAGAGAAATTCTTACAAAATCCGTTCAGGGTCTCTGATGCAACCTGGATTGACCATATCTAGACCCACAGCTGGATGAGACTTAAGGCTGGGCACTCTTGGGGCTCAGAGGATTGGTGAGGTTGGGTGAGCAAATGCAGATACATTAAAGTAACACTGCGGGGTACCCACCCCATGGGTCTCAAATCTCCAAGTACAAGGGCATCTTCCTACATCAAAACATGCATGGGAAACCCAGAAGATGGTATGCTGTGAGATCGGGAAAGGCTTCTAAAACGCACCTCATTTCTCCTCTCCTTGTGCTCGGGTTCACCATTCCAGCCGCTTGACTAACCATCTCCCTACTTGGAGAATCAGCACCTTTAACCTCCTGTTTCGTACAGGTTGCAATTTGTCCTGAGGATGAACGGGAAGACGGGCAACCAACGAGAGACTAGCCCTAGGTGTTGGGACAGGCACAGGTCACTCCATTTTCCCATCAGGAAGAAGAATGAACCACAGGCTCCGGCGGCCCCCTGGAAGCCGTATAGGGCCTGAAGCAATCCTGTGCTTTTGCTGCCAGCTCCCAAAAATGCGAGTAGACAAATGGAGCTCAGGGGAACTGCAATTCACAAACGTGCAGAGTTATAAATGAGAACTCTCGTCCACAAATATATTGAGGGAAGGCAACGAAGAGGATTTGAAAGCAAGGCAGATTTGCAGGAAACAGATTTCAGGAGGTAGATTCGACTCGCCTTTAAAGCACATGAAAAGCGGAAAAACGTTGACAATGAAGCCCTGGGCAAAAAAGGGCATATGCGTTTTTTTCCGAATATATTCAGGAAAAAACGCATATGCCCTTTTTGGCCAACCAAGCAAGCCGGAAGCGCAAATCAGCGCTACAAAGAAATCTCGCTTGCCCTCGGTCAAAAGGGCCATGCTGAAGAAAGTGTAAAAACCAGAAAAGCAGGACAGGACATGGAGACATGGGAGCCTTGCTACGCTGATGGGCGGGATGTAAATTGCCAACAGGCACTCTGGAGAAGTGTACGGTGTGTCCTGAAACAAGTAATAAACACAGCTTAGAGAGCATAGGGCACTTCCACTCATGGGCGTATAAATTGGGAAAACTAAAAATCAACAAGACACAGGCACCCCAAACTTTACAGCTGCTGTGTTTCCAAGAACCTCCACTTCAGTACACCTTCAATATCGCAGGAAAGAGAAAAATAGATAAAGAAATGGTGGTACTTGGCCCAATGGAATATCACTCAGCCATGAAATCAATGTCATAAGGCTAGTTAGCAGCATGATGAGTGGATTTAGCGACGATGATTCTAAGTGAAATAAGTCACACAGAAAAAGACACTTATCCTAAGATATCGCTTAGAGAGGGAATGTCAAAATCGCTACACTTGAACTGAATTACAAAACAGAACAGAGTCACACCTTTAGAAGACACACTATGGCTGCTTAACGGGAAAGGTGAGGTGGGGTTATGCATACAACAAGGGTTTGAAATTAGCTCAGAGACCGCTCCATAAGCCAAATAAGTAATAGACAAGGCCTACTCCCTGCTCAGTGAACTGGACTCAACACCCCCTAGTCACCGCACAAGAATATATCTGACTAGTAAGAATCTGAAAACCTAAGTATCGATATCTCTCTGCAAGTGAATCAAGAGGGTGTAAAGCGGCATAAACACAGCAGGGAAAAGCAGCCAAGCCCCATTCTAAACATAAATTACTTAAAAAAACCCACAAAACAAAGACAGTGAAAGAGAGAGAAATTCTTACAAAATCAGTTCAGGGGCTCTGATGCCACCTGGATAGACCATATCTAGACCCACAGCTGGATGAGACTTAAGGCTGGACACTCTTGGGGCTGAGAGTATTGGTGAGGTTGGGTGAGCAAACGCAGATACTTTAAAGTAATACTGCGGGGTACCCACCCCATGGGTCTCAAATCTCCAGGTACAAGGGAATCTTCCTACATCAAAACATGCATGGGAAACCCAGAAGATGGTATGCCGTGAGATCGGGAAAGGTTTCTAAAACGCACCTTATTTCTCCTCTCCTTGTGCTCAGGTTCGCCATTCCAGCCGCTTGACTAACCATCTCCCTACTTGGAGAATCAGCACCTTTAACCTCCTGTTTCGTCCAGGTTGCAATTTGTCCTGAGGATGAACGGGAAGACGGGGAACCAACGAAAGACTAGCCCTAGGTGTTGGGACAGGCACAGGTCACTCCATTTTCCCATCAGGAAGAAGAATGAACCACAGGCTCAGCCTGCCCCCCAGAACCAAAATAGGGCCTGAAGCAATCCTGCGCTTTTGCGGCCAGCTCCCAAAAAAGCGAGGAGACAAATGGAGCTCAGGGGCACTGCAATTCACAAACGTGCAGAGTTATAAATGAGAACTCTCGTCCACAAATATATTGAGGGAAGGCAACGAAGAGGATTTGAAAGCAAGGCAGATTTGCAGGAAACAGATTTCAGGAGGTAGATTCAACTCGCCTTTAAAGCACATGAAAAGTGGCAAAACGTTGACAATGATGCCCTTGGCCAAAAAGGGCGTATGCGTTTTTTCCTGAATATATTCAGGAAAAAACGCATACGCCCTTTTTGGCCAACCAAGCAAGCCGGAAGGGCAAATCAGCGCTACAAAGAAGTCTCGCTTGCCCTCGGTCAAAAGGGCCATGCTGAACAAAGTGTAAAAACCAGAAAAGCAGGACAGGCCATGGAGACAAGGGAGCCTTGCTACGCTGATGGGCGGGATGTAAATTGCCAACAGGCACTCTGGAGAAGAGTACGGTGTGTCCTGAAACAAGTAATAAACACAGCTTAGAGAGAATAGGGCACTCCCACTCATGGGTGTATAAATTGGGAAAACTAAAAATCAACAAGACACAGGCACCCTAAAGCTTACGGCTGCTCTGTTTCCAAGAACCTCCGCTTCGGTACACCTTCAATATACCAGGAAAGAGAAAAGTGGATAAAGAAATGGTGGTACTTGGCACAATGGAATATCACTCAGCCATGAAATCAATGTCAAAAGGCTAGTTAGCAGCATGATGAGTGGATTTAGGTACGATGATTCTAAGTGAAATAAGTCACACAGAAAAAGACACTTATCCTAAGATATCGCTTATAGAGGGAATGTCAAAATCGCTACACTTGAACTGAATTACAAAACAGAACAGAGTCACACCTTTAGAAGACACACTATGGCTGCTTAACGGGAAAGGTGAGGTGGGGTGATGCATAAAACAAGGGTTTGAAATTAGCTCAGAGACCGCTCCATAAGCCAAATATGTAATAGACAAGGCCTACTCCCTGCTCAGTGAACTGGACTCAACACACCCTAGTCACCACACAAGAATATATCTGAGTAGTAAGAATCTGAAAACCTATGTATCGATATCTCTCTGCAAGTGAATCAAGAGGGTGTAAAGCGGCATCAACACAGCAGGGAAAAGCAGCCAAGCCCGATTCTAAACATAAATTACTTTAAAAAACCCACAAAACAAAGACAGTGAAAGAGAGAGAAATTCTTACAAAATCCGTTCAGGGTCTCTGATGCAACCTGGATTCACCATATCTAGACCCACAGCTGGATGAGACATAAGGCTGGACCCTCTTGGGGCTGAGAGGATTGGTGAGGTTGGGTGAGCAAACGCAGATACTTTAAAGTAATACTGTGGGGAACCACCCCATGGGTCTCAAATCTCCAGGTACAAGGGCATCTTCCTACATCAAAACATGCATGGGAAACCCAGAAGATGGTATGCCATGAGATCGGGAAAGGTTTCTAAAACGCACCTCATTTCTCCTCTCCTTGTGCTCCGGTTCGCCATTGCAGCCACTTGACTAACCATCTCCCTAATTGGAGAATCAGCACCTTTAACCTCCTATTTCGTCCAGGTTGCAATTTGTCCTGAGGATGAAGGGGAAGACGGGGAAACAACGAGAGACTAGCCCTAGGTGTTGGGACAGGCACAGGTCACTCCATTTTCCCATCAGGAAGAAGAATGAACCACAGGCTCAGCCTGCCCCCCAGAACCAAAATAGGGCCTGAAGCAATCCTGCGCTTTTGCGGCCAGCTCCCAAAAAAGCGAGGAGACAAATGGAGCTCAGGGGCACTGCAATTCACAAACGTGCAGAGTTATCAATGAGAACTCTCGTCCACAAATATATTGAGGGAAGGCAACGAAGAGGATTTGAAAGCAAGGCAGATTTTCAGGAAACAGATTTCAGGATGTAGATTCGACTCGCCTGTAAAGCACATGAAAAGCGGCAAAACGTTGACAATGAGGCCCTTGGCCAAAAAGGGCGTATGCGTTTTTTCCTGAATATATTCAGGAAAAAACGCATACGCCCTTTTTGGCCAACCAAGCAAGCCGGAAGGGCAAATCAGCGCTACAAAGAAGTCTCGCTTGCCCTCGGTCAAAAGGGCCATGCTGAACAAAGTGTAAAAACCAGAAAAGCAGGACAGGCCATGGAGACATGGGAGCCTTGCTACGCTGATGGGCGGGATGTAAATTGGCAACAGGCACTCTGGAGAAGTGTACGGTGTGTCCTGAAACAAGTAATAAACACAGCGTAGAGAGCATAGGGCACTTCCACTCATGGGCGTATAAATTGGGAAAACTAAAAATCAACAAGACACAGGCACCCTAAAGTTTACAGCTGCTGTGTTGCCAAGAACCTCCGCTTCGGTACACCTTCAATATACCAGGAAAGAGAAAAGTAGATAAAGAAATGGTGGTAGTTGGCACAATGCAATATCACTCAGCCATGAAATCAATGTCATAAGGCTAGTTAGCAGCATGATGAGTGAATTTAGGTACGATGATTCTAAGTGAAATAAGTCACACAGAAAAAGGCACTTATCCTAAGATATCGCTTATAGAGGGAATGTCAAAATCGCTACACTTGAACTGAATTACAAAGCAGAACAGAGTCACACCTTTAGAAGACACACTATGGCTGCTTAACGGGAAAGGTGAGGTGGGGTGATGCATAAAACAAGGGTTTGAAATTAGCTCAGAGACCGCTCCATAAGCCAAATATGTAATAGACAAGGCCTACTCCCTGCTCAGTGAACTGGACTCAACACCCCCTAGTCACCGCACAAGAATATATCTGACTAGTAAGAATTTGAAAACCTATGTATCGATATCTCTCTGCAAGTGAATCAAGAGGGTGTAAAGCGGCATCAACACAGCAGGGAAAAGCAGCGAAACCCCATTCTAAACATAAATTACTTTAAAAAACCCACAAAACAAAGACAGTGAAAGAGAGAGAAATTCTTACAAAATCCGTTCAGGGTCTCTGATGCAACCTGGATTGACCATATCTAGACCCACAGCTGGATGAGACATAAGGATGGACACTCTTGGGGCTGAGAGGATTGGTGAGGTTGGGTGAGCAAACGCAGATACTTTAAAGTAAAACTGCGGGGAACACACCCCATGGATCTCAAATCTCCAGGTACAAGGGCATCTTCCTACATCAAAACATGCATGGGAAACCCAGAAGATGGTATGCCATGAGATCGGGATAGGTTTCTAAAACGCACCTCATTTCTCCTCTCCTTGTGCTCGGTTTCGCCATTCTAGCTGCTTGACCAACCATCTCCCTACTTGGAGAATCAGCACCTTTAACCTCCTGATTGTACAGGTTGCAATTTGTCCTGAGGATGAACGGGAAGACGCGGAACCAACGAGAGACGAGCCCTAGGTGTTGGGACAGGCGTAGGTCACTCCATTTTCCCATCAGGAAGAAGAATGAACCACAGGCTCAGCCTGCCCCCCAGAACCAAAATAGGGCCTGAAGCAATCCTGCGCTTTTGCGGCCAGCTCCCAAAAAAGCGAGGAGACAAATGGAGCTCAGGGGCACTGCAATTCACAAACGTGCAGAGTTATAAATGAGAACTCTCGTCCACAAATATATTGAGGGAAGGCAACGAAGAGGATTTGAAAGCAAGGCAGATTTGCAGGAAACAGATTTCAGGAGGTAGATTCGACTCGCCTTTAAAGCACATGAAAAGCGGCAAAACGTTGACAATGATGCCCTTGGCCAAAAAGGGCGTATGCGTTTTTTCCTGAATATATTCAGGAAAAAACGCATACGCCCTTTTTGGCCAACCAAGCAAGCCGGAAGGGCAAATCAGCGCTACAAAGAAGTCTCGCTTGCCCTCGGTCAAAAGGGCCATGCTGAACAAAGTGTAAAAACAAGAAAAGCAGGACAGGCCATGGAGACATGGGAGCCTTGCTACGCTGATGGGCGGGATGTAAATTGCCAACAGGCACTCTGGAGAAGAGTACGGTGTGTCCTGAAACAATTAATAAACACAGTGTAGAGAGCATAGGGCACTTCCACTCATGGGCATATAAATTGGGAAAACTAAAAGTCAACAAATCACAGGCACCCCAAACTTTACGGCTGCTCTGTTGCCAAGAACCTCCGCTTCGGTACACCTTCAATATCCCAGGAAAGAGAAAAATGGATAAACAAATGGTGGTACTTGGCACAATGGAATATCACTCAGCCATGAAATCAATGTCATAAGGCTAGTTAGCAGCATGATGAGTGGATTTAGGTACGATGATTCTAAGTGAAATAAGTCACACAGAAAAAGGCACTTATCCTAAGATATCGCTTATAGAGGGAATGTCAAAATCGCTACACTTGAACTGAATTACAGAACTGAACAGAGGCACACCTTTAGAAGACACACTATGGCTGCTTAACCGGAAAGGTGAGGTGGGGTGATGCATAAAACAAGGGTTTGAAATTAGCTCAGACACCGCTCCATAAGCCAAATATGTAATAGACAAGGCCTACTCCCTGCTCAGTGAACTGGACTCAACACCCCCTAGTCACCGCACAAGATTATATCTGATTAGTATGAATCTGAAAACCTATGTATCGATATCTCTCTGCAAGTGAATCAAGAGGGTGTAAAGCGGCATAAACACAGCAGGGAAAAGCAGCCAAACCCCATTCTAAACATACATTACTTTAAAAAACCCACAAAGCAAAGACAGTGAAAGAGAGAGAAATTCTTACAAAATCCGTTCAGGTTCTCTGATGCAACCTGGATTGACCATATCTAGACCCACAGCTGGATGAGACATAAGGCTGGACACTCTTGGGGCTGAGAGGATTGGTGAGGTCGGGTGAGCAAATGCAGATACTTTAAAGTAACACCGCGGGGTACCCACCCCATGGGTCTCAAATCTCCAGGTACAAGGGAATCTTCCTACATCAAAACATGCATGGGAAACCCAGAAGATGGTATGCCATGAGATCGGGAAACGTTTCTAAAACGCACCTCATTTCTCCTCTCCTTGTGCACAAGTTCGCCATTCCAGCCACTTGACTAACCATCTCCCTAATTGGAGAATCAGCACCTTTAACCTCCTGTTTCGTCCAGGTTGCAATTTGTCCTGAGGATATAGGGGAAGACGGGGAAACAACGAGAGACTAGCCCTAGGTGTTGGGACAGGCACAGGTCACTCCATTTTCCCATCAGGAAGAAGAATGAACCACAGGCTCAGCCTGCCCCCCAGAACCAAAATAGGGCCTGAAGCAATCCTGCGCTTTTGCGGCCAGCTCCCAAAAAAGCGAGGAGACAAATGGAGCTCAGGGGCACTGCAATTCACAAACGTGCAGAGTTATAAATGAGAACTCTCGTCCACAAATATATTGAGGGAAGGCAACGAAGAGGATTTGAAAGCAAGGCAGATTTGCAGGAAACAGATTTCAGGAGGTAGATTCGACTCGCCTTTAAAGCACATGAAAAGCGGCAAAACGTTGACAATGAGGCCCTTGGCCAAAAAGGGCGTATGCGTTTTTTCCTGAATATATTCAGGAAAAAACGCATACGCCCTTTTTGGCCAACCAAGCAAGCCGGAAGGGCAAATCAGCGCTACAAAGAAGTCTCGCTTTCCCTAGGTCAAAAGGGCCATGCTGAAGAAAGTGTAAAAACCAGAAAAGCAGGACAGGCCATGGAGACATGGGAGCCTTGCTACGCTGATGGGCGGGATGTAAATTGCCAACAGGCACTCTGGAGAAGTGTACGGTGTGTCCTGAAACAAGTAATAAACACAGCGTAGAGAGCATAGGGCACTTCCACTCATGGGCGTATAAATTGGGAAAACTAAAAATCAACAAGACACAGGCACCCCAAACTTTACGGCTGTTCTGTTGCCAGGAACCTCCGCTTCGGTACACCTTCAATATCCCAGGAAAGAGAAAAATGGATAAACAAATGGTGGTACTTGGCACAATGGAATATCACTCAGCCATGAAATCAATGTCATAAGGCTAGTTAGCAGCATGATGAGTGGATTTAGGTACGATGATTCTAAGTGAAATAAGTCACACAGAAAAAGGCACTTATCCTAAGATATCGCTTATAGGGGGAATGTAAAAATCGCTACGCTTGAACTGAATTACAAAACAGAACAGAGGCACACCTTTAGAAGACACACTATGGCTGCTTAACCGGAAAGGTGAGGTGGGGTGATGCATAAAACAAGGGTTTGAAATTAGCTCAGACACCGCTCCATAAGCCAAATATGTAATAGACAAGGCCTACTCCCTGCTCAGTGAACTGGACTCAACACCCCCTAGTCACCGCACAAGAATATATCTGACTAGTATGAATCTGAAAACCTGTGTATTGATATCTCTCTGCAAGTGAATCAAGAGGGTGTAAAGCGGCATAAACGCAGCAGGGAAAAGCAGCCAAACCCCATTCTAAACATACATTACTTTAAAAAACCCACAAAGCAAAGACAGTGAAAGAGAGAGAAATTCTTACAAAATCCGTTCAGGGTCTCTGATGCAACCTGGATTGACCATATCTAGACCCACAGCTGGATGAGACATAAGGCTGGACACTCTTGGGGCTGAGAGGATTGGTGAGGTTGGGTGAGCAAACGCAGATACTTTAAAGTAATACCGCGGGGTACCCACCCCATGGGTCTCAAATCTCCAGGTACAAGGGCATCTTCCTACATCCAAACATGCATGTGAAACCCAGAAGATGGTATGCCGTGAGATCGGGAAAGGTTTCTAAATCGCACCTCATTTCTCCTCTCCTTGTGCTCGGGTTCCCCATTCCAGCCGCTTGATTCACCATCTCCCTACCTGGAGAATCAGCATCTTTAAACTCCTGTATCGTCCAGGTTGCAATTTTCCTGAGGATGAACGGGAAGACGGGCAACCAAAGAGAGACTAGCCCTAGGTGTTGGGACAGGCACAGGTCACTCCATTTTTCCATCAGGAAGAAGAATGAACCACAGGCTCAGCCTGCCCCCCAGAACCAAAATAGGGCCTGAAGCAATCCTGCGCTTTTGCGGCCAGCTCCCAAAAAAGCGAGGAGACAAATGGAGCTCAGGGGCACTGCAATTCACAAACGTGCAGAGTTATAAATGAGAACTCTCGTCCACAAATATATTGAGGGAAGGCAACGAAGAGGATTTGAAAGTAAGGCAGATTTTCAGGAAACAGATTTCAGGATGTAGATTCGGCTCGCCTGTAAAGCACATGAAAAGCGGCAAAACGTTGACAATGATGCCCTTGGCCAAAAAGGGCGTATGCGTTTTTTCCTGAATATATTCAGGAAAAATCGCATACGCCGTTTTTGGCCAACCAAGCAAGCCGGAAGGGCAAATCAGCGCTACAAAGAAGTCTCGCTTGCCCTCGGTCAAAAGGGCCATGCTGAAAAAAGTGTAAAAACCAGAAAAGCAGGACAGGCCATGGAGACATGCGAGCCTTGCTACACTGATGGGCGGGATGTAAATTGCCAACAGGCACTCTGGAGAAGTGTACGGTGTGTCCTGAAACAAGTAATAAACACAGTGTAGAGAGCATAGGGCACTTCCACTCATGGGCGTATAAATTGGGAAAACTAAAAATCAACAAGACACAGGCACCCCAAACTTTACGGCTGCTCTGTTGCCAAGAACCTCCGCTTCGGTACACCTTCAATATCCCAGGAAAGAGAAAAATGGATAAACAAATGGTGGTACTTGGCACAATGGAATATCACTCAGCCATGAAATCAATGTCATAAGGCTAGTTAGCAGCATGATGAGTGGATTTAGGTACGATGATTCTAAGTGAAATAAGTCACACAGAAAAAGGCACTTATCCTAAGATATCGCTTATAGAGGGAATGTCAAAATCGCTACACTTGAACTGAATTACAAAACAGAACAGAGGCACACCTTTAGAAGACACACTATGGCTGCTTAACCGGAAAGGTGAGGTGGGGTGATGCATAAAACAAGGGTTTGAAATTAGCTCAGACACCGCTCCATAAGCCAAATATGTAATAGACAAGGCCTACTCCCTGCTCAGTGAACTGGACTCAACACCCCCTAGTCACCGCACAAGATTATATCTGATTAGTATGAATCTGAAAACCTATGTATCGATATCTCTCTGCAAGTGAATCAAGAGGGTGTAAAGCGGCATAAACACAGCAGGGAAAAGCAGCCAAACCCCATTCTAAACATACATTACTTTAAAAAACCCACAAAGCAAAGACAGTGAAAGAGAGAGAAATTCTTACAAAATCCGTTCAGGTTCTCTGATGCAACCTGGATTGACCATATCTAGACCCACAGCTGGATGAGACATAAGGCTGGACACTCTTGGGGCTGAGAGGATTGGTGAGGTCGGGTGAGCAAATGCAGATACTTTAAAGTAACACCGCGGGGTACCCACCCCATGGGTCTCAAATCTCCAGGTACAAGGGAATCTTCCTACATCAAAACATGCATGGGAAACCCAGAAGATGGTATGCCATGAGATCGGGAAAGGTTTCTAAAACGCACCTCATTTCTCCTCTCCTTGTGCACAAGTTCGCCATTCCAGCCACTTGACTAACCATCTCCCTAATTGGAGAATCAGCACCTTTAACCTCCTGTTTCGTCCAGGTTGCAATTTGTCCTGAGGATGAAGGGGAAGACGGGGAAACAACGAGAGACTAGCCCTAGGTGTTGGGACGGCACAGGTCACTCCATTTTCCCATCAGGAAGAAGAATGAACCACAGGCTCAGCCTGCCCCCCAGAACCAAAATAGGGCCTGAAGCAATCCTGCGCTTTTGCGGCCAGCTCCCAAAAAAGCCAGGAGACAAATGGAGCTCAGGGGCACTGCAATTCACAAAAGTGCAGAGTTATAAATGAGAACTCTCGTCCACAAATATATTGAGGGAAGGCAACGAAGAGGATTTGAAAGCAAGGCAGATTTGCAGGAAACAGATTTCAGGAGGTAGATTCGACTCGCCTTTAAAGCACATGAAAAGCGGCAAAACGTTGACAATGAGGCCCTTGGCCAAAAAGGGCGTATGCGTTTTTTCCTGAATATATTCAGGAAAAAACGCATACGCCCTTTTTGGCCAACCAAGCAAGCCGGAAGGGCAAATCAGCGCTACAAAGAAGTCTCGCTTTCCCTAGGTCAAAAGGGCCATGCTGAAGAAAGTGTAAAAACCAGAAAAGCAGGACAGGCCATGGAGACATGGGAGCCTTGCTACGCTGATGGGCGGGATGTAAATTGCCAACAGGCACTCTGGAGAAGTGTACGGTGTGTCCTGAAACAAGTAATAAACACAGCGTAGAGAGCATAGGGCACTTCCACTCATGGGCGTATAAATTGGGAAAACTAAAAATCAACAAGACACAAGCACCCCAAACTTTACGGCTGTTCTGTTGCCAGGAACCTCCGCTTCGGTACACCTTCAATATCCCAGGAAAGAGAAAAATGGATAAACAAATGGTGGTACTTGGCACAATGGAATATCACTCAGCCATGAAATCAATGTCATAAGGCTAGTTAGCAGCATGATGAGTGGATTTAGGTACGATGATTCTAAGTGAAATAAGTCACACAGAAAAAGGCACTTATCCTAAGATATCGCTTATAGAGGGAATGTCAAAATCGCTACACTTGAACTGAATTACAAAACAGAACAGAGGCACACCTTTAGAAGACACACTATGGCTGCTTAACCGGAAAGGTGAGGTGGGGTGATGCATAAAACAAGGGTTTGAAATTAGCTCAGACACCGCTCCATAAGCCAAATATGTAATAGACAAGGCCTACTCCCTGCTCAGTGAACTGGACTCAACACCCCCTAGTCACCGCACAAGATTATATCTGATTAGTATGAATCTGAAAACCTATGTATCGATATCTCTCTGCAAGTGAATCAAGAGGGTGTAAAGCGGCATAAACACAGCAGGGAAAAGCAGCCAAACCCCATTCTAAACATACATTACTTTAAAAAACCCACAAAGCAAAGACAGTGAAAGAGAGAGAAATTCTTACAAAATCCGTTCAGGTTCTCTGATGCAACCTGGATTGACCATATCTAGACCCACAGCTGGATGAGACATAAGGCTGGACACTCTTGGGGCTGAGAGGATTGGTGAGGTCGGGTGAGCAAATGCAGATACTTTAAAGTAACACCGCGGGGTACCCACCCCATGGGTCTCAAATCTCCAGGTACAAGGGAATCTTCCTACATCAAAACATGCATGGGAAACCCAGAAGATGGTATGCCATGAGATCGGGAAAGGTTTCTAAAACGCACCTCATTTCTCCTCTCCTTGTGCACAAGTTCGCCATTCCAGCCACTTGACTAACCATCTCCCTAATTGGAGAATCAGCACCTTTAACCTCCTGTTTCGTCCAGGTTGCAATTTGTCCTGAGGATGAAGGGGAAGACGGGGAAACAACGAGAGACTAGCCCTAGGTGTTGGGACAGGCACAGGTCACTCCATTTTCCCATCAGGAAGAAGAATGAACCACAGGCTCAGCCTGCCCCCCAGAACCAAAATAGGGCCTGAAGCAATCCTGCGCTTTTGCGGCCAGCTCCCAAAAAAGCGAGGAGACAAATGGAGCTCAGGGGCACTGCAATTCACAAACGTGCAGAGTTATAAATGAGAACTCTCGTCCACAAATATATTGAGGGAAGGCAACGAAGAGGATTTGAAAGCAAGGCAGATTTGCAGGAAACAGATTTCAGGAGGTAGATTCGACTCGCCTTTAAAGCACATGAAAAGCGGCAAAACGTTGACAATGAGGCCCTTGGCCAAAAAGGGCGTATGCGTTTTTTCCTGAATATATTCAGGAAAAAACGCATACGCCCTTTTTGGCCAACCAAGCAAGCCGGAAGGGCAAATCAGCGCTACAAAGAAGTCTCGCTTGCCCTCGGTCAAAAGGGCCATGCTGAAAAAAGTGTAAAAACCAGAAAAGCAGGACAGGCCATGGAGACATGCGAGCCTTGCTACACTGATGGGCGGGATGTAAATTGCCAACAGGCACTCTGGAGAAGTGTACGGTGTGTCCTGAAACAAGTAATAAACACAGCTTAGAGAGCATAGGGCACTTCCACTCATGGGCGTATAAATTGGGAAAACTAAAAATCAACAAGACACAGGCACCCCAAAATTTACAGCTGCTCTGTTTCCAAGAACCTCCACTTCGGTACACCTTCAATATCCCAGGAAAGAGAAAAATGGATAAACAAATGGTGGTACTTGGCACAATGGAATGTCACTCAGCCATGAAATAAATGTCATAAGGCTAGTTAGCAGCATGATGAGTGGATTTAGATACGATGATTCTAAGTGAAATAAGTCACACAGAAAAAGACACTTATCCTAAGATATCGCTTATAGAGGGAATGTTAAAATCGCTACACTTGAACTGAATTACAAAACAGAACAGAGTCACACCTTTAGAAGACACACTATGGCTGCTTAACGGGAAAGGTGAGGTGGGGTGATGCATAAAACAAGGGTTTGAAATTAGCTCAGAGACCGCTCCATAAGCCAAATATGTAATAGACAAGGCCTACTCCCTGCTCAGTGAACTGGACTCAACACACCCTAGTCACCGCACAAGAATATATCTGAGTAGTAAGAATCTGAAAACCTATGTATCGATATCTCTCTGCAAGTGAATCAAGAGGGTGTAAAGCGGCATAAACGCAGCAGGGAAAAGCAGCCAAACCCCATTCTAAACATACATTACTTTAAAAAACCCACAAAGCAAAGACAGTGAAAGAGAGAGAAATTCTTACAAAATCCGTTCAGGGTCTCTGATGCAACCTGGATTGACCATATCTAGACCCACAGCTGGATGAGACATAAGGCTGGACACTCTTGGGGCTGAGAGGATTGGTGAGGTTGGGTGAGCAAACACAGATACTTTAAAGAAATACCGCGGGGTACCCACCCCATGGGTCTCAAATCTCCAGGTACAAGGGCATCTTCCTACATCCAAACATGCATGTGAAACCCAGAAGATGGTATGCCGTGAGATCGGGAAAGGTTTCTAAAACGCACCTCATTTCTCCTCTCCTTGTGCTCGGGTTCCCTATTCCAGCCGCTTGATTCACCATCTCCCTACTTGGAGAATCAGCATCTTTAAACTCCTGTATCGTACAGGTTGCAATTTTCCTGAGGATGAACGGGAAGACGGGCAACCAACGAGAGACTAGCCCTAGGTGTTGGGACAGGCACAGGTCACTCCATTTTTCCATCAGGAAGAAGAATGAACCACAGGCTCAGCCTGCCCCCCAGAACCAAAATAGGGCCTGAAGCAATCCTGCGCTTTTGCGGCCAGCTCCCAAAAAAGCGAGGAGACAAATGGAGCTCAGGGGCACTGCAATTCACAAACGTGCAGAGTTATAAATGAGAACTCTCGTCCACAAATATATTGAGGGAAGGCAACGAAGAGGATTTGAAAGCAAGGCAGATTTGCAGGAAACAGATTTCAGGAGGTAGATTCGACTCGCCTGTAAAGCACATGAAAAGCGGCAAAACGTTGACAATGATGCCCTTGGCCAAAAAGGGCGTATGCGTTTTTTCCTGAATATATTCAGGAAAAAACGCATACGCCCTTTTTGGCCAACCAAGCAAGCCGGAAGGGCAAATCAGCGCTACAAAGAAGTCTCGCTTGCCCTCGGTCAAAAGGGCCATGCTGAAAAAATTTGTAAAAACCCGAAAAGCAGGACAGGCCATGGAGACATGCGAGCCTTGCTACGCTGATGGGCGGAATGTAAATTGCCAACAGGCACTCTGGAGAAGAGTACGGTGTGTCCTGAAACAAGTAATAAACACAGTGTAGAGAGCATAGGGCACTTCCACTCATGGGCGTATAAATTGGGAATACTAAAAATCAACAAGACACAGGCACCCCAAAATTTACAGCTGCTCTGTTTCCAAGAACCTCCACTTCGGTACACCTTCAATATCCCAGGAAAGAGAAAAATTTTATAAACAAATGGTGGTACTTGGCACAATGGAATGTCACTGAGCCATGAAATCAATGTCATAAGGCTAGTTAGCAGCATGATGAGTGGATTTAACGACGATGATTCTAAGTGAAATAAGTCACACAGAAAAAGACACTTATCCTAAGATATCGCTTATAGAGGGAATGTCAAAATCGCTACACTTGAACTGAATTACAAAACAGAACAGAGTCACACCTTTAGAAGACACACTATGGCTGCTTAACGGGAAAGGTGAGGTTGGGTGATGCATAAAACAAGGGTTTGAAATTAGCTCAGAGACCGCTCCATAAGCCAAATATGTAATAGACAAGGCCTACTCCCTGCTCAGTGAACTGGATTCAACACACCCTAGTCACCACACAAGAATATATCTGAGTAGTAAGAATCTGAAAACCTATGTATCGATATCTCTCTGCAAGTGAATCAAGACGGTGTAAAGCGGCATCAACACAGCAGGGAAAAGCACCCAAGCCTGATTCTAAACATAAATTACTTTAAAAAACCCACAAAACAAAGACAGTGAAGAGAGAGAAATTCTTACAAAATCCGTTCAGGGTCTCTGATGCAACCTGGATTGACCATATCTAGACCCACAGCTGGATGAGACATAAGGCTGGACACTCTTGGGGCTGAGAGGATTGGTGAGGTTGGGTGAGCAAATGCAGATACTTTAAAGTAACACTGCGGGGAACACACCCCATGGGTCTCAAATCTCCAGGTACAAGGGCATCTTCCTACATCAAAACATGCATGGGAAACCCAGAAGATGGTATGCCATGAGATCGGGAAAGGTTTCTAAAACGCACCTCATTTCTCCTCTCCTTTTGCTCGGGTTCGCCATTCCAGCTGCTTGATCAACCATCTCCCTACTTGGAGAATCAGCACCTTTAACCTCCTGTTTCGTCCAGGTTGCAATTTGTCCTGAGGATGAAGGGGAAGACGGGGAAACAACGAGAGACTAGCCCTAGGTGTTGGGACAGGCATAGGTCACTCCATTTTCCCATCAGGAAGAAGAATGAACCACAGGCTCAGCCTGCCCCCCAGAACCAAAATAGGGCCTGAAGCAATCCTGCGCTTTTGCGGCCATCTCCCAAAAAAGCGAGGAGACAAATGGAGCTCAGGGGCACTGCAATTCACAAACGTGCAGAGTTATAAATGAGAACTCTCGTCCACAAATATATTGAGGGAAGGCAACGAAGAGGATTTGAAAGCAAGGCAGATTTGCAGGAAACAGATTTCAGGAGGTAGATTCGACTCGCCTTTAAAGCACATGAAAAGCGGCAAAACGTTGACAATGATGCCCTTGGCCAAAAAGGGCGTATGCGTTTTTTCCTGAATATATTCAGGAAAAAACGCATACGCCCTTTTTGGCCAACCAAGCAAGCCGGAAGGGCAAATCAGCGCTACAAAGAAGTCTCGCTTGCCCTCGGTCAAAAGGGCCAAGCTGAAAAAAGTGTAAAAACCAGAAAAGCAGGACAGGCCATGGAGACATGCGAGCCTTGCTACGCTGATGGGCGGGATGTAAATTGCCAACAGGCACTCTGGAGAAGTGTACGGTGTGTCCTGAAACAAGTAATAAACACAGCTTAGAGAGCATAGGGCACTTCCACTCATGGGCGTATAAATTGGGAAAACTAAAAATCAACAAGACACAGGCACCCCAAACTTTACAGCTGCTCTGTTTCCAAGAACCTCCACTTCGGTACACCTTCAATATCCCAGGAAAGAGAAAAATGGATAAACAAATGGTGGTACTTGGCACAATGGAATGTCACTCAGCCATGAAATCAATGTCATAAGGCTAGTTAGCAGCATGGTGAGTGGATTTAGGTACGATGATTCTAAGTGAAATAAGTCACACAGAAAAAGACACTTATCCTAAGATATCGCTTATAGAGGGAATGTCAAAATCGCTACACTTGAACTGAATTACAAACAGAACAGAGTCACACCTTTAGAAGACACACTATGGCTGCTGAACGGGAAAGGTGAGTTGGGGTGATGCATAAAACAAGGGTTTGAAATTAGCTCAGAGACCGCTCCATAAGCCCAATATGTAATAGACAAGGCCTACTCCCTGCTCAGTGAACTGGACTCAACACCCCCTAGTCACCGCACAAGAATATATCTGACTAGTATGAATCTGAAAACCTGTGTATTGATATCTCTCTGCAAGTGAATCAAGAGGGTGTAAAGCGGCATAAACACAGCAGGGAAAAGCAGCCAAACCCCATTCTAAACATACATTACTTTAAAAAAGCCACAAAGCAAAGACAGTGAAAGAGAGAGAAATTCTTACAAAATCCGTTCAGGGTCTCTGATGCAACCTGGATTGACCATATCTAGACCCACAGCTGGATGAGACATAAGGCTGGACACTCTTGGGGCTGAGAGGATTGGTGAGGTTGGGTGAGCAAACGCAGATACTTTAAAGTAATACTGCGGTGTACCCACCCCATGGGTCTCAAATCTCCAGGTACAAGGGCATCTTCCTACATCAAAACATGCATGGGAAACCCAGAAGATGGTATGCCATGAGATCGGGAAAAGTTTCCAAAACGCACCTCATTTCTCCTCTCCTTGAGCTCGGGTTCGCCATTCCAGCCGCTTGACTAACCATCTCCCTACTTGGAGAATCAGCACCTTTAACCTCCTGTTTCGTACAGGTTGCAGTTTGTCCTGAGGATGAACGGGAAGACGGGGAACCAACGAGAGACTAGCCCTAGGTGTTGGGACAGGCACAGGTCACTCCATTTTCCCATCAGGAAGAAGAATGAACCACATGCTCAGCCTGCCCCCCAAAACCAAAATAGGGCCTGAAGCAATCCTGCGCTTTTGCGGCCAGCTCCCAAAAAAGCGAGGAGACAAATGGAGATCAGGGGCACTGCAATTCACAAACGTGCAGAGTTATAAATGATAACTCTCGTCCACAAATGTATTGAGGGAAGGCAACGAAGAGGATTTGAAAGCAAGGCAGATTTGCAGGAAACAGATTTCAGGAGGTAGATTCGACTCGCCTTTAAAGCACATGATAAGTGACAAAACTTTGACAATGATGCCCTTGGCCAAAAAGGGCGTATGCGTTTTTTCCTGAATATATTCAGGAAAAAACGCATACGCCCTTTTTGGCCAACCAAGCAAGCCGGAAGGGCAAATCAGCGCTACAAAGAAGTCTCGCTTGCCCTCGGTCAAAAGGGCCATGCTGAACAAACTGTAAAAACCAGAAAAGCAGGACAGGCCATGGAGACATGGGAGCCTTGCTACGCTGATGGGCGGGATGTAAATTGCCAACAGGCACTCTGGAGAAGAGTACGGTGTGTCCTGAAACAAGTAATAAACACAGCTTAGAGAGCATAGGGCAATTCCACTCATGGGCGTATAAATTGGGAAAACTAAAAATCAACAAGACACAGGCACCCTAAAGTTTACGGCTGCTCTGTTGCCAAGAACCTCCACTTCGGTACACCTTCAATATCCCAGGAAAGAGAAAAATGGATAAAGAAATGGTGGTAGTTGGCACAATGCAATATCACTCAGCCATGAAATCAATGTCATAAGGCTAGTTAGCAGCATGATGAGTGGATTTAGGTACGATGATTCTAAGTGAAATAAGTCACACAGAAAAAGGCACTTATCCTAAGATATCGCTTATAGAGGGAATGTCAAAATCGCTACACTTGAACTGAATTACAAACAGAACAGAGTCACACCTTTAGAAGACACACTATGGCTGCTTAACTGGAAAACTGAGGTGGGGTGATGCATAAAACAAGGGTTTGAAATTAGCTCAGACACCGCTCCATAAGCCAAATATGTAATAGACAAGGCCTACTCCCTGCTCAGTGAACTGGACTCAACACCCCCTAGTCACCGCACAAGAATATATCTGACTAGTATGAATCTGAAAACCTATGTATCGATATCTCTCTGCAAGTGAATCAAGAGGGTGTAAAGCGGCATCAACACAGCAGGGAAAAGCAGACAAGCCCGATTCTAAACATAAATTACTTTAAAAAACCCACAAAACAAAGACAGTGAAAGAGAGAGAAATTCTTACAAAATCCGTTCAGGGTCTCTGATGCAACCTGGATTGACCATATTTAGACCCACAGCTGGATGAGACATAAGGCTACACACTCTTGCGGCTGAGAGGATTGGTGAGGTTGGGTGAGCAAATGCAGATACTTTAAAGTAATACTGCGGTGTACCCACCCCATGGGTCTCAAATCTCCAGGTACAAGGGCATCTTCCTACATCAAAACATGCATTGGAAACCCAGAAGATGGTATGCTGTGAGATCGGGAAAAGTTTCTAAAACGCACCTCATTTCTCCTCTCCTTGTGCTCGGGTTCGCCATTCCAGCCGCTTGACTAACCATCTCCCTACTTGGAGAATCAGCACCTTTAACCTCCTGTTTCGTACAGGTTGCATTTTGTCCTGAGGATGAACGGGAAGACGGGGAACCAACGAGAGACTAGCCCTAGGTGTTGGGACAGGCACATGTCACTCCATTTTCCCATCAGGAAGAAGAATGAACCACAGGCTCAGCCTGCCCCCCAAAACCAAAATAGGGCCTGAAGCAATCCTGCGCTTTTGCGGCCAGCTCCCAAAAAAGCGAGGAGACAAATGGAACTCAGGGGCACTGCAATTCACAAACGTGCAGAGTTATAAATGAGATCTCTCGTCCACAAATATATTGAGGAAAGGAAACGAAGAGGATTTGAAAGCAAGGCAGATTTGCAGGAAACAGATTTCAGGAGGTAGATTCGACTCGCCTTTAAAGCACATGAAAAGTGACAAAACGTTGACAATGATGCCCTTGGCCAAAAAGGGCGTATGCGTTTTTTCCTGAATATATTCAGGAAAAAACGCATACGCCCTTTTTGGCCAACCTAGCAAGCCAGAAGAGCAAATCAGCGCTACAAAGAAGTCTCGCTTGCCCTCGGTCAAAAGGGCCATGCTGAACAAACTGTAAAAACCAGAAAAGCAGGACAGGCCATGGAGACATGGGAGCCTTGCTACGCTGATGGGCGGGATGTAAATTGCCAACAGGCACTCTGGAGAAGAGTACGGTGTGTCCTGAAACAAGTAATAAACACAGCGTAGAGAGCATAGGGCAATTCCACTCATGGGCGTATAAATTGGGAAAACTAAAAATCAACAAGACACAGGCACCCTAAAGTTTACGGCTGCTCTGTTGCCAAGAACCTCGACTTCGGTACACCTACAATATCCCAGGAAAGAGAAAAATGGATAAAGAAATGGTGGTACTTGGCACAATGCAATATCACTCAGCCATGAAATCAATGTCATAAGGCTAGTTAGCAGCATGATGAGTGGATTTAGGTACGATGATTCTAAATGAAATAAGTCACACAGAAAAAGGCACTTATCCTAAGATATCGCTTATAGAGGGAATGTCAAAATCGCTACACTTGAACTGAATTACAAACAGAACAGAGTCACACCTTTAGAAGACAAACTATGGCTGCTTAACGGAAAAGGTGAGGTGGGGTGATGCATAAAACAAGGGTTTGAAATTAGCTCAGACACCGCTCCATAAGCCAAATATGTAATAGACAAGGCCTACTCCCTGCTCAGTTAACTGGACTCAACACCCCCTAGTCACCGCACAAGAATATATCTGACTAGTATGAATCTGAAAACCTATGTATCGATATCTCTCTGCAAGTGAATCAAGAGGGTGTAAAGCGGCATCAACACAGCAGGGAAAAGCAGCCAAACCCCATTCTAAACATAAATTACTTTAAAAAACCCACAAAACAAAGACAGTGAAAGAGAGAGAAATTCTTACAAAATCCGTTCAGGGTCTCTGATGCAACCTGGATTGACCATATCTAGACCCACAGCTGGATGAGACATAAGGCTGGACACTCTTGGGGCTGAGAGGATTGGTGAGGTTGGGTGAGCAAACGCAGATACTTTAAAGTAACACTGCGGGGAACACACCCCATGGGTCTCAAATCTCCAGGTACAAGGGCATCTTCCTACATCAAAAAAAAATGGGAAACCCAGAAGATGGTATGCCATGAGATCGGGAAAGGTTTCTAAAACGCACCTCATTTCTCCTCTCCTTGTGCTCGGGTTCGCCATTCCAGCTGCTTGACCAACCATCTCCCTACTTGGAGAATCAGCACCTTTAACCTCCTGATTGTACAGGTTGCAATTTGTCCTGAGGATGAACGTGAAGACGCTGAACCAACGAGAGACGAGCCCTAGGTGTTGGGACAGGCGTAGGTCACTCCATTTTCCCATCAGGAAGAAGAATGAACCACAGGCTCAGCCTGCCCCCCAGAACCAAAATAGGGCCTGAAGCAATCCTGCGCTTTTGCGGCCAGCTCCCAAAAAAGCGAGGAGACAAATGGAGCTCAGGGGCACTGCAATTCACAAACGTGCAGAGTTATAAATGAGAATTCTCGTCCACAAATATATTGAGGGAAGGCAACGAAGAGGATTTGAAAGCAAGGCAGATTTGCAGGAAACAGATTTCAGGAGGTAGATTCGACTCGCCTTTAAAGCACATGAAAAGTGGCAAAACGTTGACAATGATGCCCTTGGCCAAAAAGGGCGTATGCGTTTTTTCCTGAATATATTCAGGAAAAAACGCATACGCCCTTTTAGGCCAACCAAGCAAGCCGGAAGGGCAAATCAGCGCTACAAAGACGTCTCGCTTGCCCTCGGTCAAAAGGGCCATGCTGAAAAAAGTGTAAAAACCAGAAAAGCAGGACAGGCCATGGAGACATGCGAGCCTTGCTACGCTGATGGGCGGGATGTAAATTGCCAACAGCCACTCTGGAAAAGGGTACAGTGTGTCCCGAAACAAGTAATAAACACAGCTTAGAGAGCATAGGGCACTTCCACTCATGGGCGTATAAATTGGGAAAAATAAAAATCAACAAGACACAGGCACCCCAACCTTTACGGCTGCTCTGTTTCCAAGAACCTCCACTTCGGTACACCTTCAATATCCCAGAAAGAGAAAAATGGATAAAGAAATGGTGGTACTTGGCACAATGGAATATCACTCAGCCATGAAATCAAAGTCATAAGGCTAGTTAGCAGCATGATGAGTGGATTTAGGTACGATGATTCTAAGTGAAATAAGTCACACAGAAAAAGGCACTTATCCTAAGATATCGCTTATACAGGGAATGTCAAAATCGCTAAACTTGAACTGAATTACAAAACAGAACAGAGGCACACCTTTAGAAGACACACTATGGCTGCTTAACTGGAAAACTGAGGTGGGGTGATGCATAAAACAAGGTTTGAAATTAGCTCAGACACCGCTCCATAAGCCAAATATGTAATAGACAAGGCCTACTCCTTGTTCAGTTAACTGGACTCAACACCCCCTAGTCACCGCACAAGAATATATCTGATTAGTATGAATCTGAAAACCTATGTATCGATATCTCTCTGCAAGTGAATCAAGAGGGTGTAAAGCGGCATCAACACAGCAGGGAAAAGCAGCCAAACCCCATTCTAAACATACATTACTTTAAAAAACCCACAAAGCAAAGACAGTGAAAGAGAGAGAAATTCTTACAAAATCCGTTCAGGGTCTCTGATGCAACCTGGATTGACCATATCTAGACCCACAGCTGGATGAGACATAAGGCTGGACACTCTTGCGGCTGAGAGGATTGGTGAGGTCGGGTGACCAAATGCAGATAATTTAAAGTAACACCGCGGGGTACCCACCCCATGGGTCTCAAATCTCCAGGTACAAGGGCATCTTCCTACATCAAAACATGCATGGGAAACCCAGAAGATGGTATGCCGTGAGATCGGGAAAGGTTTCTAAAACGCACCTCATTTCTCCTCTCCTTGTGCTCGGGTTCGCCATTCCAGCCACTTGACTAACCATCTCCCTAATTGGAGAATCAGCACCTGTAACCTCCTCTTTCGTCCAGGTTGCAATTTGTCCTGAGGATGAAGGGGAAGACGGGGAACCAACGAGAGACTAGCCCTAGGTGTTGGGACAGGCATAGGTCACTCCACTTTCCCATCAGGAAGAAGAATGAACCACAGGCTCAGCCTGCCCCTCAGAACCAAAATAGGGCCTGAAGCAATCCTGCGCTTTTGCGGCCAGCTCCCAAAAAAGCGAGGAGACAAATGGAGCTCAGGGGCACTGCAATTCACAAACGTGCAGAGTTATAAATGAGAACTCTCGTCCACAAATATATTGAGGGAAGGCAACGAAGAGGATTTGAAAGCAAGGCAGATTTGCAGGAAACAGATTTCAGGAGGTAGATTCGGCTCGCCTTTAAAGCACATGAAAAGCGGCAAAACGTTGACAATGATGCCCTTGGCCAAAAAGGGCGTATGCGTTTTTTCCTGAGTAGATTCAGGAAAAAACGCATACGCCCTTTTTGGCCAACCAAGCAAGCCGGAAGGGCAAATCAGCGCTACAAAGAAGTCTCGCTTTCCCTCGGTCAAAAGGGCCATGCTGAACAAAGTGTAAAAACCAGAAAAGCAGGACAGGCCATGGAGACATGGGAGCCTTGCTACGCTGATGGGCGGGATGTAAATGCCAACAGGCACTCTGGAGAAGTGTACGGTGTGTCCTGAAACAAGTAATAAACACAGCGTAGAGAGCATAGGGCACTTCCACTCATGGGCGTATAAATCGGGAAAACTAAAAATCAACAAGACACAGGCACCCCAAACTTTACGGCTGCTCTGTTGCCAAGAACCTCCACTTCGGTACACCTGCAATATCCCAGGAAAGAGAAAAATGGATAAAGAAATGGTGGTACTTGGCCCAATGGAATATCACTCAGCCATGAAATCAATGTCATAAGGCTAGTTAGCAGCATGATGAGTGGATTTAGCGACGATGATTCTAAGTGAAATAAGTCACACAGAAAAAGACACTTATCCTAAGATATCGCTTATAGAGGGAATGTCAAAATCGCTACACTTGAACTGAATTACAAAACAGAACAGAGTCACACCTTTAGAAGACACACTATGGCTGCTTAACTGGAAAGGTGAGGTGGGGTGATGCATAAAACAAGGTTTGAAATTAGCTCAGACACCGCTCCATAAGCCAAATATGTAATAGACAAGGCCTACTCCCTGCTCAGTGAACTGGACTCAACACCCCCTAGTCACCGCACAAGAATATATCTGACTAGTATGAATCTGAAAACCTGTGTATTGATATCTCTCTGCAAGTGAATCAAGAGGGTGTAAAGCGGCATAAACGCAGCACGGAAAAGCAGCCAAACCCCATTCTAAACATACATTACTTTAAAAAACCCACAAAGCAAAGACAGTGAAAGAGAGAGAAATTCTTACAAAATCGGTTCAGGGTCTCTGATGCAACCTGGATTGACCATATCTAGACCCACAGCTGGATGAGACATAAGGCTGGACACTTGGGGCTGAGAGGATTGGTGAGGTTGGGTGAGCAAACGCAGATACTTTAAAGTAATACCGCGGGGTACCCACCCCATGGGTCTCAAATCTCCAGGTACAAGGGCATCTTCCTACATCCAAACATGCATGTGAAACCCAGAAGATGGTATGCCATGAGATCGGGAAAGCTTTCTAAAACGCACCTCATTTCTCCTCTCCTTGTGCTCGGGTTCCCCATTCCAGCCGCTTGATTCACCATCTCCCTACCTGGAGAATCAGCATCTTTAAACTCCTGTATCGTACAGGTTGCAATTTTCCTGAGGATGAACGGGAAGACGGGCAACCAACGAGAGACTAGCCCTAGGTGTTGGGACAGGCACAGGTCACTCCATTTTTCAATCAGGAAGAAGAATGAACCATAGGCTCAGCCTGCCCCCCAGAACCAAAATAGTGCCTGAAGCAATCCTGCGCTTTTGCGGCCAGCTCCCAAAAAAGCGAGTAGACAAATGGAGCTCAGGGGCACTGCAATTCACAAACGTGCAGAGTTATCAATGAGAACTCTCGTCTACAAATATATTGAGGGAAGGCAACGAAGAGGATTTGAAAGCAAGGCAGATTTTCAGGAAACAGATTTCAGGGTGTAGATTCGAATCGCCTGTAAAGCGCATGAAAAGCGGCAAAACGTTGACAATGATGCCCTTGGCCAAAAACGGCGTATGCGTTTTTTCCTGAATATATTCAGGAAAAAACGCATACGCCCTTTTTGGCCAACCAAGCAAGCTGGAAGGGCAAATCAGCGCTACAAAGAAGTCTCGCTTGCCCTCGGTCAAAAGGGCCATGCTGAAAAAAGTGTAAAAACCAGAAAAGCAGGACAGGCCATGGAGACATGCGAGCCTTGCTACGCTGATGGGCGGGATGTAAATTGCCAACAGGCACTCTGGAGAAGTGTACGGTGTGTCCTGAAACAAGTAATAAACACAGCTTAGAGAGCATAGGGCACTTCCACTCATGGGCGTATAAATTGGGAAAACTAAAAATCAACAAGACACAGGCACCCCAAACTTTACAGCTGCTCTGTTTCCAAGAACCTCCACTTCGGTACACCTTCAATATCCCAGGAAAGAGAAAAATGGATAAACAAATGGTGGTACTTGGCACAATGGAATGTCACTCAGCCATGAAATCAATGTCATAAGGCTAGTTAGCAGCATGATGAGTGGATTTAGCGACGATGATTCTAAGTGAAATAAGTCACACAGAAAAAGACACTTATCCTAAGATATCGCTTATAGAGGGAATGGCAAAATCGCTACACTTGAACTGAATTACATAACAGAACAGAGTCACAGCTTTAGAAGACACACTATGGCTGCTTAACGGGAAAGGTGAGGTGGGTGATGCATAAAACAAGGGTTTGAAATTAGCTCAGCGACCGCTCCATAAGCCAAATATATAATAGACAAGGCCTACTCCCTGCTCAGTGAACTGGACTCAACACACCCTAGTCACCACACAAGAATATATCTGAGTAGTAAGAATCTGAAAACCTATGTATCGATATCTCTCTGCAAGTGAATCAAGAGGGTGTAAAGCGGCATCAACACAGCAGGGAAAAGCAGCCAAGCCCGATTCTAAACATAAATTACTTTAAAAAACCCACAAAACAAAGACAGTGAAAGAGAGAGAAATTCTTACAAAATCCGTTCAGGGTCTCTGATGCAACCTGGATTGCCCATATCTAGACCCACAGCTGGATGAGACATAAGGCTGGACACTCTTGGGGCTCAGAGGATTGGTGAGGTTGGGTGAGCAAATGCAGATACTTTAAAGTAACACTGCGGGGTACCCACCCCATGGGTCTCAAATCTCCAGGTACAAGGGCATCTTCCTACATCAAAACATGCATGGGAAACCCAGAAGATGGTATGCCATGAGATCGGGAAAGCTTTCTAAAACGCACCTCATTTCTCCTCTCCTTGTGCTCGGGTTCCCCATTCCAGCCGCTTGATTCACCATCTCCCTACCTGGAGAATCAGCATCTTTAAACTCCTGTATCGTACAGGTTGCAATTTTCCTGAGGATGAACGGGAAGACGGGCAACCAACGAGAGACTAGCCCTAGGTGTTGGGACAGGCACAGGTCACTCCATTTTTCAATCAGGAAGAAGAATGAACCATAGGCTCAGCCTGCCCCCCAGAACCAAAATAGTGCCTGAAGCAATCCTGCGCTTTTGCGGCCAGCTCCCAAAAAAGCGAGTAGACAAATGGAGCTCAGGGGCACTGCAATTCACAAACGTGCAGAGTTATCAATGAGAACTCTCGTCTACAAATATATTGAGGGAAGGCAACGAAGAGGATTTGAAAGCAAGGCAGATTTTCAGGAAACAGATTTCAGGGTGTAGATTCGAATCGCCTGTAAAGCGCATGAAAAGCGGCAAAACGTTGACAATGATGCCCTTGGCCAAAAACGGCGTATGCGTTTTTTCCTGAATATATTCAGGAAAAAACGCATACGCCCTTTTTGGCCAACCAAGCAAGCTGGAAGGGCAAATCAGCGCTACAAAGAAGTCTCGCTTGCCCTCGGTCAAAAGGGCCATGCTGAAAAAAGTGTAAAAACCAGAAAAGCAGGACAGGCCATGGAGACATGCGAGCCTTGCTACGCTGATGGGCGGGATGTAAATTGCCAACAGGCACTCTGGAGAAGTGTACGGTGTGTCCTGAAACAAGTAATAAACACAGCTTAGAGAGCATAGGGCACTTCCACTCATGGGCGTATAAATTGGGAAAACTAAAAATCAACAAGACACAGGCACCCCAAACTTTACAGCTGCTCTGTTTCCAAGAACCTCCACTTCGGTACACCTTCAATATCCCAGGAAAGAGAAAAATGGATAAACAAATGGTGGTACTTGGCACAATGGAATGTCACTCAGCCATGAAATCAATGTCATAAGGCTAGTTAGCAGCATGATGAGTGGATTTAGCGACGATGATTCTAAGTGAAATAAGTCACACAGAAAAAGACACTTATCCTAAGATATCGCTTATAGAGGGAATGGCAAAATCGCTACACTTGAACTGAATTACATAACAGAACAGAGTCACAGCTTTAGAAGACACACTATGGCTGCTTAACGGGAAAGGTGAGGTGGGTGATGCATAAAACAAGGGTTTGAAATTAGCTCAGCGACCGCTCCATAAGCCAAATATATAATAGACAAGGCCTACTCCCTGCTCAGTGAACTGGACTCAACACACCCTAGTCACCACACAAGAATATATCTGAGTAGTAAGAATCTGAAAACCTATGTATCGATATCTCTCTGCAAGTGAATCAAGAGGGTGTAAAGCGGCATCAACACAGCAGGGAAAAGCAGCCAAGCCCGATTCTAAACATAAATTACTTTAAAAAACCCACAAAACAAAGACAGTGAAAGAGAGAGAAATTCTTACAAAATCCGTTCAGGGTCTCTGATGCAACCTGGATTGCCCATATCTAGACCCACAGCTGGATGAGACATAAGGCTGGACACTCTTGGGGCTCAGAGGATTGGTGAGGTTGGGTGAGCAAATGCAGATACTTTAAAGTAACACTGCGGGGTACCCACCCCATGGGTCTCAAATCTCCAGGTACAAGGGCATCTTCCTACATCAAAACATGCATGGGAAACCCAGAAGATGGTATGCTGTGAGATGGGGAAAGGCTTCTAAAACGCACCTCAATTCTCCTCTCCTTGTGCTCGGGTTCGCCATTCCAGCCGCTTGACTAACCATCTCCCTACTTGGAGAATCAGCACCTTTAACCTCCAGATTGTACAGGTTGCAATTTGTCCTGAGGATGAACGGGAAGACGCGGAACCAACGAGAGACGAGCCCTAGGTGTTGGGACAGGCGTAGGTCACTCCATTTTCCCATCAGGAAGAAGAATGAACCACAGGCTCAGCCTGCCCCCCAGAACCAAAATAGGGCCTGAAGCAATCCTGCGCTTTTGCGGCCAGCTCCCAAAAAAGCGAGTAGACAAATGGAGCTCAGGGGCACTGCAATTCACAAACCTGCAGAGTTATAAATGAGAACTCTCGTCCACAAATATATTGAGGGAAGGCAACGAAGAGGATTAGAAAGCAAGGCAGATTTGCAGGAAACAGATTTCAGGAGGTAGATTCGACTCGCCTTTAAAGCACATGAAAAGCGGCAAAACGTTGACAATGATGCCCTTGGCCAAAAAGGGCGTATGCGTTTTTTCCTGAATATACTCAGGACAAAACGCATACGCCCTTTTAGGCCAACCAAGCAAGCCGGAAGGGCAAATCAGCGCTACAAAGACGTCTCGCTTGCCCTAGGTCAAAAGGGCCATGCTGAAAAAAGTGTAAAAACCAGAAAAGCAGGACAGGCCATGGAGACATGCGAGCCTTGCTACGCTGATGGGCGGGATGTAAATTGCCAATAGCCACTCTGGAGAAGGGTACGGTGTGTCCTGAAACAAGTAATAAACACAGCTTAGAGAGCATAGGGCACTTCCACTCATGGGCGTATAAATTTGGAAAAATAAAAATCAACAAGACACAGGCACCCTAAAGTTTACGGCTGCTCTGTTTCCAAGAACCTCCACTTCGGTACACCTTCAATATCCCAGAAAGAGAAAAATGGATAAAGAAATAGTGGTACTTGGCCCAATGGAATATCACTCAGCCATGAAATCAATGTCATAAGGCTAGTTAGCAGCATGATGAGTGGATTTAGCGACGATGATTCTAAGTGAAATAAGTCACACAGAAAAAGACACTTATCCTAACATATCGCTTATAGAGGGAATGTCAAAATCGCTACACTTGAACTGAATTACAAAACAGAACAGAGTCACACCTTTAGAAGACACACTATGGCTGCTTAACGGGAAAGGTGAGGTGGGGTGATGCATAAAACAAGGGTTTGAAATTAGCTCAGACACCGCTCCATAAGCCAAATATGTAATAGACAAGGCCTACTCCCTGCTCAGTTAACTGGACTCAACACCCCCTAGTCACCGCACAAGAATATATCTGACTATTAAGAATCTGAAAACCTATGTATCGATATCTCTCTGCAAGTGAATCAAGAGGGTGTAAAGCGGCATCAACACAGCATAGAAAAGCAGCCAAGCCCCATTCTAAACATAAATTACTTTAAAAAACCCACACAAAAAAAACAGTGAAAGAGAGAGAAATTCTTACAAAATCCGTTCAGGGTCTCTGATGCAACCTGGATTGACCATATCTAGACCCACAGCTGGATTAGACATAAGGCTGGACACTCTTGGGGCTCAGAGGATTGGTTAGGTTGGGTGAGCAAATGCAGATACTTTAAAGTAACACTGCGGGATACCCACCCCATGGGTCTTAAATCTCCAGGTACAAGGGCATCTTCCTACATCAAAACATGCATGGGAAACCCAGAAGATGGTATGCCGTGAGATCGGGAAAGGCTTCTAAAACGCACCTCATTTCTCCTCTCCTTGTGCTCGGGTTCGCCATTCCAGCCGCTTGACTAACCATCTCCCTACTTGGAGAATCAGCACCTTTAACCTCCTGATTGTACAGGTTGCAATTTGTCCTGAGGATGAACGGGAAGACGCGGAACCAACGAGAGATGAGCCGTAGGTGTTGGGACAGGCATAGGTCACTCCATTTTCCCATCAGGAAGAAGAATGAACCACAGGCTCAGCCTGCCCCCCAGAACCAAAATAGGCCCTGAAGCAATCCTGCGCTTTTGCGGCCAGCTCCCAAAAAAGCGAGGAGACAAATGGAGCTCAGGGGCACTGCAATTCACAAACGTGCAGAGTTATAAATGAGAACTCTCGTCCACAAATATATTGAGGGAAGGCAACGAAGAGGATTTGAAAGCAAGGCAGATTTGCAGGAAACAGATTTCAGGAGGTAGATTCGACTCGCCTTTAAAGCACATGAAAAGCGGCAAAACGTTGACAATGATGCCCTTGGCCAAGAAGGGCGTATGCGTTTTTTCCTGAATATATTCAGGAAAAAAGGCATACGCCATTTTTGTCCAACCAAGCAAGCCGGAAGGGCAAATCAGCGCTACAAAGAAGTCTCGCTTGCCCTCGGTCAAAAGGGCCATGCTGAACAAAGTGTAAAAACCAGAAAAGCAGGATAGGCCATGGAGACATGGGAGCCTTGCTACGCTGATGGGCGGGATGTAATTTGCCAACAGGCACTCTGGAGAAGTGTACGGTGTGTCCTGAAACAAGTAATAAACACAGCTTAGAGAGCATAGGGCACTTCCACTCATGTGCGTATAAATTGGGAAAACTTAAAATCAACAAGACACAGGCACCCCAAACTTTACGGCTGCTCTGTTTCCAAGAACCTCCACTTCGGTACACCTTCAATATCCCAGGAAAGAGAAAAATGGATAAAGAAATGGTGCTACTTGGCCCAATGGAATATCACTCAGCCATGAAATCAATGTCATAAGGCTAGTTAGCAGCATGATGAGTGGATTTAGGTATGATGATTCTAAGTGAAATAAGTCACACAGAAAAAGACACTTATCCTAAGATATCGCTTATAGAGGGAATGTCAAAATCGCTACACTTGAACTGAAGTACAAAACAGAACAGAGTCACACCTTTAGAAGACACACTATGGCTGCTTAACGGGAAAGGTGAGGTGGGGTGATGCATAAAACAAAGGTTTGAAATTAGCTCGGAGACCGCTCCATAAGCCAAATATGTAATAGACAAGGCCTACTCCCTGCTCAGTGAACTGGACTCAACACCCCCTAGTCACCGCACAAGAATATATCTGACTAGTAAGAATCTGAAAACCTATGTATCGATATCTCTCTGCAAGTGAATCAAGAGGGTGTAAAGCGGAATAAACACAGCAGGGAAAAGCAGCCAAGCCCCATTCTAAACATAAATTACTTTAAAAAACCCACAAAACAAAGACAGTGAAAGAGAAATTCTTACAAAATCCGTTCAGGGTCTCTGATGCAACCTGGATTGCCCATATCTAGACCCACAGCTGGATGAGACATAAGGCTGGACACTCTTGGGGCTCAGAGGATTGGTGAGGTTGGGTGAGCAAATGCAGATACTTTAAAGTAACACTGCGGGGTACCCACCCCATGGGTCTCAAATCTCCAGGTACAAGGGCATCTTCCTACATCAAAACATGCATGGGAAACCCAGAAGATGGTATGCTGTGAGATCGGGAAAGGCTTCTAAAACGCACCTCATTTCTCCTCTCCTTGTGCTCGGGTTCGCCATTCCAGCCGCTTGACTAACCATCTCCCTACTTGGAGAATCAGCACTTTTAACCTCCTGTTTCGTACAGGTTGCAATTTGTCCTGAGGATGAACGGGAAGACGGGGAACCAACGAGAGACTAGCCCTAGGTGTTGGGACAGGCACAGGTCACTCCATTTTCCCATCAGGAAGAAGAATGAACCACAGGCTCCGGCGGCCCCCTGGAAGCCGAATAGGGCCTGAAGCAATCCTGCGCTTTTGCTGCCAGCTCACAAAAAAGCGAGTAGACAAATGGAGCTCAGGGGAACTGCAATTCACAAACGTGCAGAGTTATAAATGATAACTCTCGTCCACAAATATATTGAGGGAAGGCAACGAAGAGGATTTGAAAGCAAGGCAGATTTGCAGGAAACAGATTTCAGGAGGTAGATTAGACTCGCCTTTAAAGCATATGAAAAGCGGCAAAACGTTGACAATGATGCCCTGGGCCAAAAAGGGCATATGCGTTTTTTCCTGAATATATTCAGGAAAAAACGCATATGCCCTTTTTGGCCAACCAAGCAAGCCGGAAGGGCAAATCAGTGCTACACAGAAGTCTCGCTTGCCCTCGGTCAAAAGGGCCATGCTGAACAAAGTGTAAAAACCAGAAAAGCAGGACAGGCCATGGAGACATGGGAGCCTTGCTACGCTGATGGGCGGGATGTAAATTGCCAACAGGCACTCTGCAGAATTGTACGGTGTGTCCTGAAACAAGTAATAAACACAGCTTAGAGAGCATAGGGCACTTCCACTCATGGGTGTATAAATTGGGAAAATTAAAAATCAACAAGACACAGGCACCCCAAACTTTACGGCTGCTCTGTTTCCAAGAACCTCCACTTCAGTACACCTTCAATATCCCAGGAAAGAGAAAAATGGATAAACAAATAGTGGTACTTGGCACAATGGAATATCACTCAGCCATGAAATCAATGTCATAAGGCTAGTTAGCAGCATGATGTGTGGATTTAGGTACGATGATTCTAAGTGAAATAAGTCACACAGAAACAGACACTTATCCTAAGATATCGCTTATAGAGGGAATGTCAAAATCGCTACACTTGAACTGAATTACAAAACAGAACAGAGTCACACCTTTAGAAGACACACTATGGCTGCTTAACGGGAAAGGTGAGGTGGGGTGATGCATAAAACAAGGGTTTGAAATTAGCTCAGAGACCGCTCCATAAGCCAAATATGTAATAGACAAGGCCTACTCCCTGCTCAGTGAACTGGACTCAACACCCCCTAGTCACCGCACAAGAATATATCTGACTAGTAAGAATTTGAAAACCTATGTATCGATATCTCTCTGCAAGTGAATCAAGAGGGTGTAAAGCGAATAAACACAGCAGGGAAAAGAAGCCAAGCCCCATTTTAAACATAAATTACTTGAAAAAACCCACAAGACAAAGACAGTGAAAGAGAAATTCTTACAAAATCGGTTCAGGGTCTCTGATGCAACTTGGATTGACCATATCTAGACGCACAGCTGGATGAGACATAAGGCTGGACACTCTTGGGGCTGAGAGGATTGGTGAGGTTGGGTGAGCAAACCCAGATACTTTAAAGTAACACCGTGGGGTACACACCCCATGGGTCTCAAATCTCCAGGTACAAGGGCATCTTCCTACATCAAAACATGCATGGGAAACCCAGAAGATGGTATGCCGTGAGATGGGGAAAGGCTTCTAAAACGCACCTCATTTCTCCTCTCCTTGTGCTCGGGTTCGCCATTCCAGCCGCTTGACTAACCATCTCCCTACTTGGAGAATCAGCACTTTTAACCTCCTGTTTCGTACAGGTTGCAATTTGTCCTGAGGATGAACGGGAAGACGGGCAACCAACGAGAGACTAGCCCTAGGTGTTGGGACAGGCACAGGTCACTCCATTTTCCCATCAGGAAGAAGAATGAACCACAGGCTCAGCCTGCCCCCCAGAAGCAAAATGGGGCCTGAAGCAATCCTGCGCTTTTGTGGCCAGCTCCCAAAAAAGCGAGGAGACAAATGGAGCTCAGGGGCACTGCAATTCACAAACGTGCAGAGTTATAAATGAGAACTCTCATCCACAAATATATTGAGGGAAGGCAACGAAGAGGATTTGAAAGCAAGGCAGATTTGCAGGAAACAGATTTCAGGAGGTAGATTCGACTCGCCTTTAAAGCACATGAAAAGTGGCAAAACGTTGACAATGATGCCCTTGGCCAAAAAGGGCGTATGCGTTTTTTCCTGAATATACTCAGGAAAAAACGCATACGCCCTTTTAGGCCAACCAAGCAAGCCGGAAGGGCAAATCAGCGCTACAAAGACGTCTCGCTTGCCCTCGGTCAAAAGGGCCATGCTGAAAAAAGTGTAAAAACCAGAAAAGCAGGACAGGCCATGGAGACATGCGAGCCTTGCTACGCTGATGGGCGGGATGTAAATTGCCAACAGCCACTCTGGAGAAGGGTACGGTGTGTCCTGAAACAAGTAATAAACACAGCTTAGAGAGCATAGGGCACTTCCACTCATGGGCGTATAAATTGGGAAAAATAAAAATCAACAAGACACAGGCACCCCAACCTTTACGGCTGATCTGTTTCCAAGAACCTCCACTTCGGTACACCTTCAATATCCCAGAAAGAGAAAAATGGATAAAGAAATAGTGGTACTTGGCCCAATGGAATATCAATCAGCCATGAAATCAATGTCATAAGGCTAGTTAGCAGCATGATGAGTGGATTTAGGTACGATGATTCTAAGTGAAATAAGTCACACAGAAAAAGACACTTATCCTAAGATATCGCTTATAGAGGGAATGTCAAAATCGCTACACTTGAACTGAATTACAAAACAGAACAGAGTCACACCTTTAGAAGACACACTATGGCTGCTTAACGGGAAAGGTGAGGTGGGGTGATGCATAAAACAAGGGTTTGAAATTAGCTCAGAGACCTCTCCATAAGCCAAATATGTAATAGACAAGGCCTACTCCCTGCTCAGTGAACTGGACTCAACACCCCCTAGTCACCGCACAAGAATATATCTGAGTAGTAAGAATCTGAAAACCTATGTATCGATATCTCTCTGCAAGTGAATCAAGAGGGTGTAAAGCGGCATAAACACAGCAGAGAAAAGCAGCCAATCCCCATTCTAAACATAAATTACTTTAAAAAACCCACACAAAAAAAACAGTGAAAGAGAGAGTAATTCTTACAAAATCCGTTCAGGGTCTCTGATGCAACCTGGATTGCCCATATCTAGACCCACAGCTGGATGAGACATAAGGCTGGACACTCTTGGGGCTCAGAGGATTGGTGAGGTTGGGTGAGCAAATGCAGATACTTTAAAGTAACACTGCGGGGTACCCACCCCATGGGTCTCAAATCTCCAGGTACAAGGGCATCTTCCTACATCAAAACATGCATGGGAAACCCAGAAGATGGTATGCTGTGAGATCGGGAAAGGCTTCTAAAACGCACCTCATTTCTCCTCTCCTTGTGCTCGGGTTCGCCATTCCAGCCGCTTGACTAACCATCTCCCTACTTGGAGAATCAGCACTTTTAACCTCCTGTTTCGTACAGGTTGCAATTTGTCCTGAGGATGAACGGGAAGACGGGGAACCAACGAGAGACTAGCCCTAGGTGTTGGGACAGGCACAGGTCACTCCATTTTCCCATCAGGAAGAAGAATGAACCACAGGCTCCGGCGGCCCCCTGGAAGCCGAATAGGGCCTGAAGCAATCCTGCGCTTTTGCTGCCAGCTCACAAAAAAGCGAGTAGACAAATGGAGCTCAGGGGAACTGCAATTCACAAACGTGCAGAGTTATAAATGATAACTCTCGTCCACAAATATATTGAGGGAAGGCAACGAAGAGGATTTGAAAGCAAGGCAGATTTGCAGGAAACAGATTTCAGGAGGTAGATTAGACTCGCCTTTAAAGCATATGAAAAGCGGCAAAACGTTGACAATGATGCCCTGGGCCAAAAAGGGCATATGCGTTTTTTCCTGAATATATTCAGGAAAAAACGCATATGCCCTTTTTGGCCAACCAAGCAAGCCGGAAGGGCAAATCAGCGCTACACAGAAGTCTCGCTTGCCCTCGGTCAAAAGGGCCATGCTGAACAAAGTGTAAAAACCAGAAAAGCAGGACAGGCCATGGAGACATGGGAGCCTTGCTACGCTGATGGGCGGGATATAAATTGCCAACAGGCACTCTGCAGAATTGTACGGTGTGTCCTGAAACAAGTAATAAACACAGCTTAGAGAGCATAGGGCACTTCCACTCATGGGTGTATAAATTGGGAAAATTAAAAATCAACAAGACACAGGCACCCCAAACTTTACGGCTGCTCTGTTTCCAAGAACCTCCACTTCAGTACACCTTCAATATCCCAGGAAAGAGAAAAATGGATAAACAAATAGTGGTACTTGGCACAATGGAATATCACTCAGCCATGAAATCAATGTCATAAGGCTAGTTAGCAGCATGATGTGTGGATTTAGGTACGATGATTCTAAGTGAAATAAGTCACACAGAAACAGACACTTATCCTAAGATATCGCTTATAGAGGGAATGTCAAAATCGCTACACTTGAACTGAATTACAAAACAGAACAGAGTCACACCTTTAGAAGACACACTATGGCTGCTTAACGGGAAAGGTGAGGTGGGGTGATGCATAAAACAAGGGTTTGAAATTAGCTCAGAGACCGCTCCATAAGCCAAATATGTAATAGACAAGGCCTACTCCCTGCTCAGTGAACTGGACTCAACACCCCCTAGTCACCGCACAAGAATATATCTGACTAGTAAGAATTTGAAAACCTATGTATCGATATCTCTCTGCAAGTGAATCAAGAGGGTGTAAAGCGAATAAACACAGCAGGGAAAAGAAGCCAAGCCCCATTTTAAACATAAATTACTTGAAAAAACCCACAAGACAAAGACAGTGAAAGAGAAATTCTTACAAAATCGGTTCAGGGTCTCTGATGCAACTTGGATTGACCATATCTAGACGCACAGCTGGATGAGACATAAGGCTGGACACTCTTGGGGCTGAGAGGATTGGTGAGGTTGGGTGAGCAAACCCAGATACTTTAAAGTAACACCGTGGGGTACACACCCCATGGGTCTCAAATCTCCAGGTACAAGGGCATCTTCCTACATCAAAACATGCATGGGAAACCCAGAAGATGGTATGCCGTGAGATGGGGAAAGGCTTCTAAAACGCACCTCATTTCTCCTCTCCTTGTGCTCGGGTTCGCCATTCCAGCCGCTTGACTAACCATCTCCCTACTTGGAGAATCAGCACTTTTAACCTCCTGTTTCGTACAGGTTGCAATTTGTCCTGAGGATGAACGGGAAGACGGGCAACCAACGAGAGACTAGCCCTAGGTGTTGGGACAGGCACAGGTCACTCCATTTTCCCATCAGGAAGAAGAATGAACCACAGGCTCAGCCTGCCCCCCAGAAGCAAAATGGGGCCTGAAGCAATCCTGCGCTTTTGTGGCCAGCTCCCAAAAAAGCGAGGAGACAAATGGAGCTCAGGGGCACTGCAATTCACAAACGTGCAGAGTTATAAATGAGAACTCTCATCCACAAATATATTGAGGGAAGGCAACGAAGAGGATTTGAAAGCAAGGCAGATTTGCAGGAAACAGATTTCAGGAGGTAGATTCGACTCGCCTTTAAAGCACATGAAAAGTGGCAAAACGTTGACAATGATGCCCTTGGCCAAAAAGGGCGTATGCGTTTTTTCCTGAATATACTCAGGAAAAAACGCATACGCCCTTTTAGGCCAACCAAGCAAGCCGGAAGGGCAAATCAGCGCTACAAAGACGTCTCGCTTGCCCTCGGTCAAAAGGGCCATGCTGAAAAAAGTGTAAAAACCAGAAAAGCAGGACAGGCCATGGAGACATGCGAGCCTTGCTACGCTGATGGGCGGGATGTAAATTGCCAACAGCCACTCTGGAGAAGGGTACGGTGTGTCCTGAAACAAGTAATAAACACAGCTTAGAGAGCATAGGGCACTTCCACTCATGGGCGTATAAATTGGGAAAAATAAAAATCAACAAGACACAGGCACCCCAACCTTTACGGCTGATCTGTTTCCAAGAACCTCCACTTCGGTACACCTTCAATATCCCAGAAAGAGAAAAATGGATAAAGAAATAGTGGTACTTGGCCCAATGGAATATCAATCAGCCATGAAATCAATGTCATAAGGCTAGTTAGCAGCATGATGAGTGGATTTAGGTACGATGATTCTAAGTGAAATAAGTCACACAGAAAAAGACACTTATCCTAAGATATCGCTTATAGAGGGAATGTCAAAATCGCTACACTTGAACTGAATTACAAAACAGAACAGAGTCACACCTTTAGAAGACACACTATGGCTGCTTAACGGGAAAGGTGAGGTGGGGTGATGCATAAAACAAGGGTTTGAAATTAGCTCAGAGACCTCTCCATAAGCCAAATATGTAATAGACAAGGCCTACTCCCTGCTCAGTGAACTGGACTCAACACCCCCTAGTCACCGCACAAGAATATATCTGAGTAGTAAGAATCTGAAAACCTATGTATCGATATCTCTCTGCAAGTGAATCAAGAGGGTGTAAAGCGGCATAAACACAGCAGAGAAAAGCAGCCAATCCCCATTCTAAACATAAATTACTTTAAAAAACCCACACAAAAAAAACAGTGAAAGAGAGAGTAATTCTTACAAAATCCGTTCAGGGTCTCTGATGCAACCTGGATTGCCCATATCTAGACCCACAGCTGGATGAGACATAAGGCTGGACACTCTTGGGGCTCAGAGGATTGGTGAGGTTGGGTGAGCAAATGCAGATACTTTAAAGTAACACTGCGGGGTACCCACCCCATGGGTCTCAAATCTCCAGGTACAAGGGCATCTTCCTACATCAAAACATGCATGGGAAACCCAGAAGATGGTATGCTGTGAGATCGGGAAAGGCTTCTAAAACGCACCTCATTTCTCCTCTCCTTGTGCTCGGGTTCGCCATTCCAGCCGCTTGACTAACCATCTCCCTACTTGGAGAATCAGCACTTTTAACCTCCTGTTTCGTACAGGTTGCAATTTGTCCTGAGGATGAACGGGAAGACGGGGAACCAACGAGAGACTAGCCCTAGGTGTTGGGACAGGCACAGGTCACTCCATTTTCCCATCAGGAAGAAGAATGAACCACAGGCTCCGGCGGCCCCCTGGAAGCCGAATAGGGCCTGAAGCAATCCTGCGCTTTTGCTGCCAGCTCACAAAAAAGCGAGTAGACAAATGGAGCTCAGGGGAACTGCAATTCACAAACGTGCAGAGTTATAAATGATAACTCTCGTCCACAAATATATTGAGGGAAGGCAACGAAGAGGATTTGAAAGCAAGGCAGATTTGCAGGAAACAGATTTCAGGAGGTAGATTAGACTCGCCTTTAAAGCATATGAAAAGCGGCAAAACGTTGACAATGATGCCCTGGGCCAAAAAGGGCATATGCGTTTTTTCCTGAATATATTCAGGAAAAAACGCATATGCCCTTTTTGGCCAACCAAGCAAGCCGGAAGGGCAAATCAGCGCTACACAGAAGTCTCACTTGCCCTCGGTCAAAAGGGCCATGCTGAACAAAGTGTAAAAACCAGAAAAGCAGGACAGGCCATGGAGACATGGGAGCCTTGCTACGCTGATGGGCGGGATGTAAATTGCCAACAGGCACTCTGCAGAATTGTACGGTGTGTCCTGAAACAAGTAATAAACACAGCTTAGAGAGCATAGGGCACTTCCACTCATGGGTGTATAAATTGGGAAAATTAAAAATCAACAAGACACAGGCACCCCAAACTTTACGGCTGCTCTGTTTCCAAGAACCTCCACTTCAGTACACCTTCAATATCCCAGGAAAGAGAAAAATGGATAAACAAATAGTGGTACTTGGCACAATGGAATATCACTCAGCCATGAAATCAATGTCATAAGGCTAGTTAGCAGCATGATGTGTGGATTTAGGTACGATGATTCTAAGTGAAATAAGTCACACAGAAACAGACACTTATCCTAAGATATCGCTTATAGAGGGAATGTCAAAATCGCTACACTTGAACTGAATTACAAAACAGAACAGAGTCACACCTTTAGAAGACACACTATGGCTGCTTAACGGGAAAGGTGAGGTGGGGTGATGCATAAAACAAGGGTTTGAAATTAGCTCAGAGACCGCTCCATAAGCCAAATATGTAATAGACAAGGCCTACTCCCTGCTCAGTGAACTGGACTCAACACCCCCTAGTCACCGCACAAGAATATATCTGACTAGTAAGAATTTGAAAACCTATGTATCGATATCTCTCTGCAAGTGAATCAAGAGGGTGTAAAGCGAATAAACACAGCAGGGAAAAGAAGCCAAGCCCCATTTTAAACATAAATTACTTGAAAAAACCCACAAGACAAAGACAGTGAAAGAGAAATTCTTACAAAATCGGTTCAGGGTCTCTGATGCAACTTGGATTGACCATATCTAGACGCACAGCTGGATGAGACATAAGGCTGGACACTCTTGGGGCTGAGAGGATTGGTGAGGTTGGGTGAGCAAACCCAGATACTTTAAAGTAACACCGTGGGGTACACACCCCATGGGTCTCAAATCTCCAGGTACAAGGGCATCTTCCTACATCAAAACATGCATGGGAAACCCAGAAGATGGTATGCCGTGAGATGGGGAAAGGCTTCTAAAACGCACCTCATTTCTCCTCTCCTTGTGCTCGGGTTCGCCATTCCAGCCGCTTGACTAACCATCTCCCTACTTGGAGAATCAGCACTTTTAACCTCCTGTTTCGTACAGGTTGCAATTTGTCCTGAGGATGAACGGGAAGACGGGCAACCAACGAGAGACTAGCCCTAGGTGTTGGGACAGGCACAGGTCACTCCATTTTCCCATCAGGAAGAAGAATGAACCACAGGCTCAGCCTGCCCCCCAGAACCAAAATAGGGCCTGAAGCAATCCTGCGCTTTTGCGGCCAGCTCCCAAAAAAGCAAGTAGACAAATGGAGCTCAGGGGCACTGCAATTCACAAACGTGCAGAGTCATAAATGAGAACTCTCGTCCACAAATATATTGAGGGAAGGCAACGAAGAGGATTTGAAAGCAAGGCAGATTTGCAGGAAACAGATTTCAGGAGGTAGATTCGACTCGCCTTTAAAGCACATGAAAAGTGGCAAAACGTTGACAATGATGCCCTTTTAGGCCAACCAAGCAAGCCGGAAGGGCAAATCAGCGCTACAAAGACGTCTCGCTTGCCCTCGGTCAAAAGGGCCATGCTGAAAACAGTGTAAAAACCAGAAAAGCAGGACAGGCCATGGAGACATGCGAGCCTTGCTACGCTGATGGGCGGGATGTAAATTGCCAACAGCCACTCTGGAGAAGGGAACGGTGTGTCCTGAAACAAGTAATAAACACAGCTTAGAGAGCATAGGGCACTTCCACTCATGGGCGTATAAATTGGGAAAAATAAAAATCAACAAGACACAGGCACCCCAACCTTTACGGCTGCTCTGTTTCCAAGAACCTCCACTTCGGTACACCTTCAATATCCCAGAAAGAGAAAAATGGATAAAGAAATAGTGGTACTTGGCCCAATGGAATATCAATCAGCCATGAAATCAATGTCATAAGGCTAGTTAGCAGCATGATGAGTGGATTTAGCGACGATGATTCTAAGTGAAATAAGTCACACAGAAAAAGACACTTATCCTAAGATATCGCTTATAGAGGGAATGTCAAAATCGCTACACTTGAACTGAATTACAAAACAGAACAGAGTCACACCTTTAGAAGAAACACTATGGCTGCTTAACGGGAAAGGTGAGGTGGGGTGATGCATAAAACAAGGGTTTGAAATTAGCTCAGAGACCGCTCCATAAGCCAAATATGTAATAGACAAGGTCTACTCCCTGCTCAGTGAACTGGACTCAACACCCCCTAGTCACCGCACAAGAATATATCTGAGTAGTAAGAATCTGAAAACCTATGTATCGATATCTCTCTGCAAGTGAATCAAGAGGGTGTAAAGCGGCATAAACACAGCAGAGAAAAGCAGCCAATCCCCATTCTAAACATAAATTACTTTAAAAAACCCACACAAAAAAAACAGTGAAAGAGAGAGTAATTCTTACAAAATCCGTTCAGGGTCTCTGATGCAACCTGGATTGCCCATATCTAGACCCACAGCTGGATGAGACATAAGGCTGGACACTCTTGGGGCTGAGAGGATTGGTGAGGTTGGATGAGCAAATGCAGATACTTTAAAGTAACACTGCGGGGTACCCACACCATGGGTCTCAAATCTCCAGGTACAAGGGCATCTTCCTACATCAAAACATGCATGGGAAACCCAGAAGATGGTATGCTGTGAGATCGGGAAAGGCTTCTAAAACGCACCTCATTTCTCCTCTCCTTGTGCTCGGGTTCGCCATTCCAGCCGCTTGACTAACCATCTCCCTACTTGGAGAATCAGCACTTTTAACCTCCTGTTTCGTACAGGTTGCAATTTGTCCTGAGGATGAACGGGAAGACGGGGAACCAACGAGAGACTAGCCCTAGGTGTTGGGACAGGCACAGGTCACTCCATTTTCCCATCAGGAAGAAGAATGAACCACAGGCTCCGGCGGCCCCCTGGAAGCCGAATAGGGCCTGAAGCAATCCTGCGCTTTTGCTGCCAGCTCCCAAAAAAGCGAGTAGACAAATGGAGCTCAGGGGCACTGCAATTCACAAACGTGCAGAGTTATAAATGATAACTCTCGTCCACAAATATATTGAGGGAAGGCAACGAAGAGGATTTGAAAGCAAGGCAGATTTGCAGGAAACAGATTTCAGGAGGTAGATTAGACTCGCCTTTAAAGCATATGAAAAGCGGCAAAACGTTGACAATGATGCCCTGGGCCAAAAAGGGCATATGCGTTTTTTCCTGAATATATTCAGGAAAAAACGCATATGCCCTTTTTGGCCAACCAAGCAAGCCGGAAGGGCAAATCAGCGCTACACAGAAGTCTCGCTTGCCCTCGGTCAAAAGGGCCATGCTGAACAAAGTGTAAAAACCAGAAAAGCAGGACAGGCAATGGAGACATGGGAGCCTTGCTACGCTGATGGGCGGGATGTAAATTGCCAACAGGCACTCTGCAGAATTGTACGGTGTGTCCTGAAACAAGTAATAAACACAGCTTAGAGAGCATAGGGCACTTCCACTCATGGGTGTATAAATTGGGAAAACTAAAAATCAACAAGACACAGGCACCCCAAACTTTACGGCTGCTCTGTTTCCAAGAACCTCCACTTCAGTACACCTTCAATATCCCAGGAAAGAGAAAAATGGATAAACAAATAGTGGTACTTGGCACAATGGAATATCACTCAGCCATGAAATCAATGTCATAAGGCTAGTTAGCAGCATGATGAGTGGATTTAGTGACGATGATTCTAAGTGAAATAAGTCACACAGAAAAAGACACTTATCCTAAGATATCGCTTATAGAGGGAATGTCAAAATCGCTACACTTGAACTGAATTACAAAACAGAACAGAGTCACACCTTTAGAAGACACACTATGGCTGCTTAACGGGAAAGGTGAGGTGGGGTGATGCATAAAACAAGGGTTTGAAATTAGCTCAGAGACCGCTCCATAAGCCAAATATGTAATAGACAAGGCCTACTCCCTGCTCAGTGAACTGGACTCAACACCCCCTAGTCACCGCACAAGAATATATCTGACTAGTAAGAATTTGAAAACCTATGTATCGATATCTCTCTGCAAGTGAATCAAGAGGGTGTAAAGCGAATAAACACAGCAGGGAAAAGAAGCCAAGCCCCATTTTAAACATAAATTACTTGAAAAAACCCACAAGACAAAGACAGTGAAAGAGAAATTCTTACAAAATCGGTTCAGGGTCTCTGATGCAACTTGGATTGACCATATCTAGACGCACAGCTGGATGAGACATAAGGCTGGACACTCTTGGGGCTGAGAGGATTGGTGAGGTTGGGTGAGCAAACCCAGATACTTTAAAGTAACACCGTGGGGTACACACCCCATGGGTCTCAAATCTCCAGGTACAAGGGCATCTTCCTACATCAAAACATGCATGGGAAACCCAGAAGATGGTATGCCGTGAGATCGGGAAAGGCTTCTAAAACGCACCTCATTTCTCCTCTCCTTGTGCTCGGGTTCGCCATTCCAGCCGCTTGACTAACCATCTCCCTACTTGGAGAATCAGCACTTTTAACCTCCTGTTTCGTACAGGTGGCAATTTGTCCTGAGGATGAACGGGAAGACGGGCAACCAACGATAGACTAGCCCTAGGTGTTGGGACAGGCACAGGTCACTCCATTTTCCCATCAGGAAGAAGAATGAACCACAGGCTCAGCCTGCCCCCCAGAACCAAAATAGGGCCTGAAGCAATCCTGCGCTTTTGCGGCCAGCTCCCAAAAAAGCAAGTAGACAAATGGAGCTCAGGGGCACTGCAATTCACAAACGTGCAGAGTCATAAATGAGAACTCTCGTCCACAAATATATTGAGGGAAGGCAACGAAGAGGATTTGAAAGCAAGGCAGATTTGCAGGAAACAGATTTCAGGAGGTAGATTCGACTCGCCTTTAAAGCACATGAAAAGTGGCAAAACGTTGACAATGATGCCCTTTTAGGCCAACCAAGCAAGCCGGAAGGGCAAATCAGCGCTACAAAGACGTCTCGCTTGCCCTCGGTCAAAAGGGCCATGCTGAAAAAAGTGTAAAAACCAGAAAAGCAGGACAGGCCATGGAGACATGCGAGGCTTGCTACGCTGATGGGCGGGATGTAAATTGCCAACAGCCACTCTGGAAAAGGGTACAGTGTGTCCCGAAACAAGTAATAAACACAGCTTAGAGAGCATAGGGCACTTCCACTCATGGGCGTATAAATTGGGAATAATAAAAATCAACAAGACACAGGCACCCCAACCTTTACGGTTGCTCTGTTTCCAAGAACCTCCACTTCGGTACACCTTCAATATCCCAGAAAGAGAAAAATGGATAAAGAAATGGTGGTACTTGGCCCAATGGAATATCACTCAGCCATGAAATCAATGTCATAAGGCTAGTTAGCAGCATGATGAGTGGATTTAGCGACGATGATTCTAAGTGAAATAAGTCACACAGAAAAAGACACTTATCCTAAGATATCGCTTATAGAGGGAATGTCAAAATCGCTACACTTGAACTGAATTACAAAACAGAACAGAGTCACACCTTTAGAAGACACACTATGGCTGCTTAACGGGAAAGGTGAGGTGGGGTGATGCATAAAACAAGGGTTTGAAATTAGCTCAGAGACCGCGCCATAAGCCCAATATGTAATAGACAAGGCCTACTCCCTGCTCAGTGAACTGGACTCAACACCCCCTAGTCACCGCACAAGAATATATCTGACTATTAAGAATCTGAAAACCTATGTATCCATATCTCTCTGCAAGTGAATCAAGAGGGTGTAAAGCGGCATAAACACAGCAGAGAAAAGCAGCCACGCCCCATTCTAAACATAAATTACTTTAAAAAACCCACACAAAAAAAACAGTGAAAGAGAGAGAAATTCTTACAAAATCCGTTCAGGGACTCTGATGCAACCTGGATTGACCATATCTAGACCCACAGCTGGATGAGACATAAGGCTGGACACTCTTGGGGCTCAGAGGATTGGTGAGGTTGGGTGAGCAAATGCAGATACATTAAAGTAACACTGCGGGGTACCCACCCCATGGGTCTCAAATCTCCAGGTACAAGGGCATCTTCCTACATCAAAACATGCATGTGAAACCCAGAAGATGGTATGCTGTGAGATCGGGAAAGGCTTCTAAAACGCACCTCATTTCTCCTCTCCTTGTGCTCGGGTTCGCCATTCCAGCCGCTTGACTAACCATCTCCCTACTTGGAGAATCAGCACCTTTAACCTCCTGTTTCGTACAGGTTGCAATTTGTCCTGAGGATGAACGGGAAGACGGGCAACCAACGAGAGACTAGCCCTAGGTGTTGGGACAGGCACAGGTCACTCCATTTTCCCATCAGGAAGAAGAATGAACCAGAGGCTCCGGCGGCCCCCTGGAAGCCGTATAGGGCCTGAAGCAATCCTGTGCTTTTGCTGCCAGCTCCCAAAAAAGCGAGTAGACAAATGGAGCTCAGGGGCACTGCAATTCACAAACGTGCAGAGTTATAAATGAGAACTCTCGTCCACAAATATATTGAGGGAAGGCAACGAAGAGGATTTGAAAGCAAGGCAGATTTGCAGGAAACAGATTTCAGGAGGTAGATTCGACTCGCCTTTAAAGCACATGAAAAGCGGAAAAACGTTGACAATGATGCCCTGGGCAAAAAAGGGCGTATGCGTTTTTTCCTGAATATATTCAGGAAAAAACGCATACGCCCTTTTTGGCCAACCAAGCAAGCCGGAAGGGCAAATCAGCGCTACAAAGAAATCTCGCTTGCCCTCGGTCAAAAGGGCCATGCTGAAGAAAGTGTAAAAACCAGAAAAGCAGGACAGGCCATGGAGACATGGGAGCCTTGCTACGCTGATGGGCGGGATGTAAATTGCCAACAGGCACTCTGGAGAAGTGTACGGTGTGTCCTGAAACAAGTAATAAACACAGCTTAGAGAGCATAGGGCACTTCCACTCATGGGCGTATAAATTGGGAAAACTAAAAATCAACAAGACACAGGCACCCCAAACTTTACAGCTGCTCTGTTTCCAAGAACCTCCACTTCAGTACACCTTCAATATCGCAGGAAAGAGAAAAATAGATAAAGAAATGGTGGTATTTGGCCCAATGGAATATCACTCAGCCATGAAATCAATGTCATAAGGCTAGTTAGCAGCATGATGAGTGGATTTAGCGACGATGATTCTAAGTGAAATAAGTCACACAGAAAAAGACACTTATCCTAAGATATCGCTTAGAGAGGGAATGTCAAAATCGCTACACTTGAACTGAATTACAAAACAGAACAGAGTCACACCTTTAGAAGACACACGATGGCTGCTTAACGGGAAAGGTGAGGTGGGGTGATGCATACAACAAGGGTTTGAAATTAGCTCAGAGACCGCTCCATAAGCCAAATAAGTAATAGACAAGGCCTACTCCCTGCTCAGTGAACTGGACTCAACACCCCCTAGTCACCGCACAAGAATATATCTGACTAGTAAGAATCTGAAAACCTATGTATCGATATCTCTCTGCAAGTGAATCAAGAGGGTGTAAAGCGGCATAAACACAGCAGGGAAAAGCAGCCAAGCCCCATTCTAAACATAAATTACTTAAAAAAAACCCACAAAACAAAGACAGTGAAAGAGAGAGAAATACTTACAAAATCAGTTCAGGAGCTCTGATGCCACCTGGATAGACCATATCTAGACCCACAGCTGGATGAGACTTAAGGCTGGACACTCTTGGGGCTGAGAGGATTGGTGAGGTTGGGTGAGCAAACGCAGATACTTTAAAGTAATACTGCGGGGTACCCACCCCATGGGTCTCAAATCTCCAGGTACAAGGGCATCTTCCTACATCAAAACATGCATGGGAAACCCAGAGAATTGTATGCCGTGAGATCGGGAAAGGCTTCTAAAACGCACCTCGTTTCTCCTCTCCTTGTGCTCGGGTTCGCCATTCCAGCCGCTTGACTAACCATCTCCCTACTTGGAGAATCAGCACCTTTAACCTCCTGTTTCGTACAGGTTGCAATTTGTCCTGAGGATGAACGGGAAGACGGACAACCAACGAGAGACTAGCGCTAGGTGTTGGGACAGGCACAGGTCACTCCATTTTCCCATCAGGAAGAAGAATGAACCACAGGCTCAGCCTGCCCCCCAGAAGCAAAATAGGGCCTGAAGCAATCCTGCGCTTTTGTGGCCAGCTCCCAAAAAAGCGAGGAGACAAATGGAGCTCAGGGGCACTGCAATTCACAAACGTGCAGAGTTATAAATGAGAACTCTCGTCCACAAATATATTGAGGGAAGGCAACGAAGAGGATTTGAAAGCAAGGCAGATTTGCAGGAAACAGATTTCAGGAGGTAGATTCGACTCGCCTTTAAAGCACATGAAAAGTGGCAAAACGTTGACAATGATGCCCTTGGCCAAAAAGGGCATATGCGTGTTTTCCTGAATATACTCAGGAAAAAACGCATATGCCCTTTTAGGCCAACCAAGCAAGCCGGAAGGGCAAATCAGCGCTACAAAGACGTCTCGCTTGCCCTCGGTCAAAAGGGCCATGCTGAAAAAAGTGTAAAAACCAGAAAAGCAGGACAGGCCATGGAGACATGCGAGCCTTGCTACGCTGATGGGCGGGATGTAAATTTCCAACAGCCACTCTGGAGAAGGGTACGGTGTGTCCTGAAACAAGTAATAAACACAGCTTAGAGAGCATAGGGCACTTCCACTCATGGGCGTATAAATTGGGAAAAATAAAAATCAACAAGACACAGGCACCCCAACCTTTACGGCTGCTCTGTTTCCAAGAACCTCCACTTCGGTACACCTTCAATATCCCAGAAAGAGAAAAATGGATAAAGAAATAGTGGTACTTGGCCCAATGGAATATCACTCAGCCATGAAATCAATGTCATAAGGCTAGTTAGCAGCATGATGAGTGGATTTAGGTACGATGATTCTAAGTGAAATAAGTCACACAGAAAAAGACACTTATCCTAAGATATCGCTTATAGAGGGAATGTCAAAATCGCTACACTTGAACTGAATTACAAAACAGAACAGAGTCACACCTTTAGAAGACACACTATGGCTGCTTAACGGGAAAGGTGAGGTGGGGTGATGCATAAAACAAGGGTTTGAAATTAGCTCAGAGACCTCTCCATAAGCCAAATATGTAATAGACAAGGCCTACTCCCTGCTCAGTGAACTGGACTCAACACCCCCTAGTCACCGCACAAGAACATATCTGAGTAGTAAGAATCTGAAAACCTATGTATCGATATCTCTCTGCAAGTGAATCAAGAGGGTGTAAAGCGGCATAAACACAGCAGAGAAAAGCAGCCAATCCCCATTCTAAACATAAATTACTTTAAAAAACCTACACAAAAAAAACAGTGAAAGAGAGAGAAATTCTTACAAAATCCGTTCAGGGTCTCTGATGCAACCTGGATTGCCCATATCTAGACCCACAGCTGGATGAAACATAAGGCTGGACACTCTTGGGGCTCAGAGGATTGGTGAGGTTGGGTGAGCAAATGCAGATACTTTAAAGTAACACTGCGGGGTACCCACCCCATGGGTCTCAAATCTCCAGGTACAAGGGCATCTTCCTACATCAAAACATGCATGGGAAACCCAGAAGATGGTATGCTGTGAGATCGGGAAAGGCTTCTAAAACGCACCTCATTTCTCCTCTCCTTGTGCTCGGGTTCGCCATTCCAGCCGCTTGACTAACCATCTCCCTACTTGGAGAATCAGCACCTTTAACCTCCTGTTTCGTACAGGTTGCAATTTGTCCTGAGGATGAACGGGAAGACGGGCAACCAACGAGAGACTAGCCCTAGGTGTTGGGACAGGCACAGGTCACTCCATTTTCCCATCAGGAAGAAGAATGAACCACAGGCTCCGGCGGCCCCCTGGAAGCCGAATAGGGCCTGAAGCAATCCTGCGCTTTTGCGGCCAGCTCCCAAAAAAGCGAGTAGACAAATGGAGCTCAGGGGCACTGCAATTCACAAACGTGCAGAGTTATAAATGATAACTCTCGTCCACAAATATATTGAGGGAAGGCAACGAAGAGGATTTGAAAGCAAGGCAGATTTGCAGGAAACAGATTTCAGGAGGTAGATTAGACTCGCCTTTAAAGCATTTGAAAAGCGGCAAAACGTTGACAATGATGCCCTGGGCCAAAAAGGGCGTATGCGTTTTTTCCTGAATATATTCAGGAAAAAACGCATACGCCCTTTTTGGCCAACCAAGCAAGCCGGAAGGGCAAATCAGCGCTACACAGAAGTCTTGCTTGCCCTCGGTCAAAAGGGCCATGCTGAACAAAGTGTAAAAACCAGAAAAGCAGGACAGGCCATGGAGACATGGGAGCCTTGCTACGCTGATGGGCGGGATGTAAATTGCCAACAGGCACTCTGGAGAATTGTACGGTGTGTCCTGAAACAAGTAATAAACACAGCTTAGAGAGCATAGGGCACTTCCACTCATGGGTGTATAAATTGGGAAAACTAAAAATCAACAAGACACAGGCACCCCGAACTTTACGGCTGTTCTGTTTCCAAGAACCTCCACTTCAGTACACCTTCAATATCCCAGGAAAGAGAAAAATGGATAAACAAATAGTGGTACTTGGCACAATGGAATATCACTCAGCCATGAAATCAATGTCATAAGGCTAGTTAGCAGCATGATGAGTGGATTTAGTGACGATGATTCTAAGTGAAATAAGTCACACAGAAAAAGACACTTATCCTAAGATATCGCTTATAGAGGGAATGTCAAAATCACTACACTTGAACTGAATTACAAAACAGAACAGAGTCACACCTTTAGAAGACACACTATGGCTGCTTAACGGGAAAGGTGAGGTGGGGTGATGCATAAAACAAGGGTTTGAACTTAGCTCAGAGACCGCTCCATAAGCCAAATATGTAATAGACAAGGCCTACTCCCTGCTCAGTGAACTGGACTCAACACCCCCTAGTCACCGCACAAGAATATATCTGACTAGTAAGAATCTGAAAACCTATGTATCGATATCTCTCTGCAAGTGAATCAAGAGGGTGTAAAGCGAATAAACACAGCAGGGAAAAGAAGCCAAGCCCCATTTTAAACATAAATTACTTGAAAAAACCCACAAGACAAAGACAGTGAAAGAGAAATTCTTACAAAATCCGTTCAGGGTCTCTGATGCAACTTGGATTGACCATATCTAGACCCACAGCAGGATGAGACATAAGGCTGGACACTCTTGGGGCTGAGAGGATTGGTGAGGTTGGGTGAGCAAACCCAGATACTTTAAAGTAACACCGTGGGGTACACACCCCATGGGTCTCAAATCTCCAGGTGCAAGGGCATCTTCCTACATCAAAACATGCATGGGAAACCCAGAAGATGGTATGCCGTGAGATCGGGAAAGGTTTCTAAAACGCACCTCATTTCTCCTCTCCTTGTGCTCGGGTTCGCCATTCCAGCCGCTTGACTAACCATCTCCCTACTTGGAGAATCAGCACCTTTAACCTCCTGTTTCGTACAGGTTGCAATTTGTCCTGAGGATGAACGGGAAGACGGGGAACCAACGAGAGACTAGCCCTAGGTGTTGGGACAGGCATAGGTCACTCCATTTTCCCATCAGGAAGAAGAATGAACCACAGGCTCAGCCTGCCCCCCAGAACCAAAATAGGGCCTGAAGCAGTCCTGCGCTTTTGCGGCCAGCTCCCAAAAATGCGAGTAGAAAAATGGAGCTCAGGGGCACTGCAATTCAGAAACGTGCAGAGTTATAAATGAGAACTCTCGTCCACAAATATATTGAGGGAAGGCAACGAAGAGGATTTGAAAGCAAGGCAGATTTGCAAGAAACAGATTTCAGGAGGTAGATTCGACTCGCCTTTAAAGCACATGAAAAGCGGCACAACGTTGACAATGATGCCCTTGGCCAAAAAGGGCGTATGCGTTTTTTCCTGAATATATTGAGGAAAAAACTCATACGCCCTTTTTGGCCAACCAAGCAAGCCGGAAGGGCAAATCAGCGCTACAAAGAAGTCTCGCTTGCCCTCGGTCAAAAGGGCCATGCTGAAAAAAGTGTAAAAACCAGAAAAGCAGGACAGGCCATGGAGACATGGGAGCCTTGCTACGCTGATGGGTGGGATGTAATTTGCCAACAGGCACTCTGGAGAAGTGTACGGTGTGTCCTGAAACAAGTAATAAACACAGCTTAGAGAGCATAGGGCACTTCCACTCATGGGCGTATAAATTGGGAAAACTAAAAATCAACAAGACACAGGCACACCAAAGTTTACGGCTGCTCTGCTTCCAAGAACCTCCACTTCGGTACACCTTCAATATCCCAGAAAGAGAAAAATGGATAAAGAAATGGTGGTACTTGGCCCAATGGAATATCACTCAGCCATGAGATCAATGTCATAAGGCTAGTTAGCAGCATGATGAGTGGATTTAGCGACGATGATTCTAAGTGAAATAAGTCACACAGAAAAAGACACTTATCCTAAGATATCGCTTATAGAGGGAATGTCAGAATCGCTACACTTGAACTGAACTACAAAACAGAACAGAGTCACACCTTTAGAAGACACACTATGGCTGCTTAACGGGAAAGGTGAGGTGGGGTGATGCATAAAACAAGGGTTTGAAATTAGCTCAGAGACCGCTCCATAAGCCAAATATGTAATAGACAAGGCCTACTCCCTGCTCAGTGAACTGGACTCAACACCCCCTAGTCACCGCACAAGAATATATCTGACTAGTAAGAATCTGAAAACCTATGTATCGATATCTCTCTGCAAGTGAATCAAGAGTGTGTAAAGCGGAATAAACACAGCAGGGAAAAGCAGCCAAGCCCCATTCTAAACATAAATTACTTGAAAAAAGCCACAAGACAAAGACAGTGAAAGAGAAATTCTTACAAAATCCGTTCAGGGTCTCTGATGCAACTTGGATTGACCATATCTAGACCCACAGCTGGATGAGACATAAGGCTGGACACTCTTGGGGCTGAGAGGATTGGTGAGGTTGGGTGAGCAAACCCAGATACTTTAAAGTAACACCGTGGGGTACACACCCCATGGGTCTCAAATCTCCAGGTACAAGGGCATCTTCCTACATCAAAACATGCATGGGAAACCCAGAAGATGGTATGCCGTGAGATCGGGAAAGGTTTCTAAAACGCACCTCATTTCTCCTCTCCTTGTGCTCGGGTTCGCCATTCCAGCCGCTTGACTAACCATCTCCCTACTTGGAGAATCAGCACCTTTAACCTCCTGTTTCGTACAGGTTGCAATTTGTCCTGAGGATGAACGGGAAGACGGGGAACCAACGAGAGACTAGCCCTAGGTGTTGGGACAGGCATAGGTCACTCCATTTTCCCATCAGGAAGAAGAATGAACCACAGGCTCAGCCTGCCCCCCAGAACCAAAATAGGGCCTGAAGCAATCCTGCGCTTTTGCGGCCAGCTCCCAAAAATGCGAGTAGAAAAATGGAGCTCAGGGGCACTGCAATTCAGAAACGTGCAGAGTTATAAATGAGAACTCTCGTCCACAAATATATTGAGGGAAGGCAACGAAGAGGATTTGAAAGCAAGGCAGATTTGCAAGAAACAGATTTCAGGAGGTAGATTCGACTCGCCTTTAAAGCACATGAAAAGCGGCACAACGTTGACAATGATGCCCTTGGCCAAAAAGGGCGTATGCGTTTTTTCCTGAATATATTGAGGAAAAAACTCATACGCCCTTTTTGGCCAACCAAGCAAGCCGGAAGGGCAAATCAGCGCTACAAAGAAGTCTCGCTTGCCCTCGGTCAAAAGGGCCATGCTGAAAAAAGTGTAAAAACCAGAAAAGCAGGACAGGCCATGGAGACATGGGAGCCTTGCTACGCTGATGGGTGGGATGTAATTTGCCAACAGGCACTCTGGAGAAGTGTACGGTGTGTCCTGAAACAAGTAATAAACACAGCTTAGAGAGCATAGGGCACTTCCACTCATGGGCGTATAAATTGGGAAAACTAAAAATCAACAAGACACAGGCACACCAAAGTTTACGGCTGCTCTGCTTCCAAGAACCTCCACTTCGGTACACCTTCAATATCCCAGAAAGAGAAAAATGGATAAAGAAATGGTGGTACTTGGCCCAATGGAATATCACTCAGCCATGAGATCAATGTCATAAGGCTAGTTAGCAGCATGATGAGTGGATTTAGCGACGATGATTCTAAGTGAAATAAGTCACACAGAAAAAGACACTTATCCTAAGATATCGCTTATAGAGGGAATGTCAGAATCGCTACACTTGAACTGAACTACAAAACAGAACAGAGTCACACCTTTAGAAGACACACTATGGCTGCTTAACGGGAAAGGTGAGGTGGGGTGATGCATAAAACAAGGGTTTGAAATTAGCTCAGAGACCGCTCCATAAGCCAAATATGTAATAGACAAGGCCTACTCCCTGCTCAGTGAACTGGACTCAACACCCCCTAGTCACCGCACAAGAATATATCTGACTAGTAAGAATCTGAAAACCTATGTATCGATATCTCTCTGCAAGTGAATCAAGAGTGTGTAAAGCGGAATAAACACAGCAGGGAAAAGCAGCCAAGCCCCATTCTAAACATAAATTACTTGAAAAAAGCCACAAGACAAAGACAGTGAAAGAGAAATTCTTACAAAATCCGTTCAGGGTCTCTGATGCAACTTGGATTGACCATATCTAGACCCACAGCTGGATGAGACATAAGGCTGGACACTCTTGGGGCTCAGAGGATTGGTGAGGTTGGGTGAGCAAACCCAGATACTTTAAAGTAACACCGTGGGGTACACACCCCATGGGTCTCAAATCTCCAGGTACAAGGGCATCTTCCTACATCAAAACATGCATGGGAAACCCAGAAGATGGTATGCCGTGAGATCGGGAAAGGTTTCTAAAACGCACCTCATTTCTCCTCTCCTTGTGCTCGGGTTCGCCATTCCAGCCGCTTGACTAACCATCTCCCTACTTGGAGAGTCAGCACCTTTAACCTCCTGTTTCGTACAGGTTGCAATTTGTCCTGAGGATGAACGGGAAGACGGGGAACCAACGAGAGACTAGCCCTAGGTGTTGGGACAGGCATAGGTCACTCCATTTTCCCATCAGGAAGAAGAATGAACCACAGGCTCAGCCTGCCCCCCAGAACCAAAATAGGGCCTGAAGCAATCCTGCGCTTTTGCGGCCAGCTCCCAAAAATGCGAGTAGAAAAATGGAGCTCAGGGGCACTGCAATTCAGAAACGTGCAGAGTTATAAATGAGAACTCTCGTCCACAAATATATTGAGGGAAGGCAACGAAGAGGATTTGAAAGCAAGGCAGATTTGCAAGAAACAGATTTCAGGAGGTAGATTCGACTCGCCTTTAAAGCACATGAAAAGCGGCACAACGTTGACAATGATGCCCTTGGCCAAAAAGGGCGTATGCGTTTTTTCCTGAATATATTGAGGAAAAAACTCATACGCCCTTTTTGGCCAACCAAGCAAGCCGGAAGGGCAAATCAGCGCTACAAAGAAGTCTCGCTTGCCCTCGGTCAAAAGGGCCATGCTGAAAAAAGTGTAAAAACCAGAAAAGCAGGACAGGCCATGGAGACATGGGAGCCTTGCTACGCTGATGGGTGGGATGTAATTTGCCAACAGGCACTCTGGAGAAGTGTACGGTGTGTCCTGAAACAAGTAATAAACACAGCTTAGAGAGCATAGGGCACTTCCACTCATGGGTGTATAAATTGGGAAAACTAAAAATCAACAAGACACAGGCACCCCGAACTTTACGGCTGTTCTGTTTCCAAGAACCTCCACTTCAGTACACCTTCAATATCCCAGGAAAGAGAAAAATGGATAAACAAATAGTGGTACTTGGCACAATGGAATATCACTCAGCCATGAAATCAATGTCATAAGGCTAGTTAGCAGCATGATGAGTGGATTTAGTGACGATGATTCTAAGTGAAATAAGTCACACAGAAAAAGACACTTATCCTAAGATATCGCTTATAGAGGGAATGTCAAAATCACTACACTTGAACTGAATTACAAAACAGAACAGAGTCACACCTTTAGAAGACACACTATGGCTGCTTAACGGGAAAGGTGAGGTGGGGTGATGCATAAAACAAGGGTTTGAACTTAGCTCAGAGACCGCTCCATAAGCCAAATATGTAATAGACAAGGCCTACTCCCTGCTCAGTGAACTGGACTCAACACCCCCTAGTCACCGCACAAGAATATATCTGACTAGTAAGAATCTGAAAACCTATGTATCGATATCTCTCTGCAAGTGAATCAAGAGGGTGTAAAGCGAATAAACACAGCAGGGAAAAGAAGCCAAGCCCCATTTTAAACATAAATTACTTGAAAAAACCCACAAGACAAAGACAGTGAAAGAGAAATTCTTACAAAATCCGTTCAGGGTCTCTGATGCAACTTGGATTGACCATATCTAGACCCACAGCAGGATGAGACATAAGGCTGGACACTCTTGGGGCTGAGAGGATTGGTGAGGTTGGGTGAGCAAACCCAGATACTTTAAAGTAACACCGTGGGGTACACACCCCATGGGTCTCAAATCTCCAGGTGCAAGGGCATCTTCCTACATCAAAACATGCATGGGAAACCCAGAAGATGGTATGCCGTGAGATCGGGAAAGGTTTCTAAAACGCACCTCATTTCTCCTCTCCTTGTGCTCGGGTTCGCCATTCCAGCCGCTTGACTAACCATCTCCCTACTTGGAGAATCAGCACCTTTAACCTCCTGTTTCGTACAGGTTGCAATTTGTCCTGAGGATGAACGGGAAGACGGGGAACCAACGAGAGACTAGCCCTAGGTGTTGGGACAGGCATAGGTCACTCCATTTTCCCATCAGGAAGAAGAATGAACCACAGGCTCAGCCTGCCCCCCAGAACCAAAATAGGGCCTGAAGCAGTCCTGCGCTTTTGCGGCCAGCTCCCAAAAATGCGAGTAGAAAAATGGAGCTCAGGGGCACTGCAATTCAGAAACGTGCAGAGTTATAAATGAGAACTCTCGTCCACAAATATATTGAGGGAAGGCAACGAAGAGGATTTGAAAGCAAGGCAGATTTGCAAGAAACAGATTTCAGGAGGTAGATTCGACTCGCCTTTAAAGCACATGAAAAGCGGCACAACGTTGACAATGATGCCCTTGGCCAAAAAGGGCGTATGCGTTTTTTCCTGAATATATTGAGGAAAAAACTCATACGCCCTTTTTGGCCAACCAAGCAAGCCGGAAGGGCAAATCAGCGCTACAAAGAAGTCTCGCTTGCCCTCGGTCAAAAGGGCCATGCTGAAAAAAGTGTAAAAACCAGAAAAGCAGGACAGGCCATGGAGACATGGGAGCCTTGCTACGCTGATGGGTGGGATGTAATTTGCCAACAGGCACTCTGGAGAAGTGTACGGTGTGTCCTGAAACAAGTAATAAACACAGCTTAGAGAGCATAGGGCACTTCCACTCATGGGCGTATAAATTGGGAAAACTAAAAATCAACAAGACACAGGCACACCAAAGTTTACGGCTGCTCTGCTTCCAAGAACCTCCACTTCGGTACACCTTCAATATCCCAGAAAGAGAAAAATGGATAAAGAAATGGTGGTACTTGGCCCAATGGAATATCACTCAGCCATGAGATCAATGTCATAAGGCTAGTTAGCAGCATGATGAGTGGATTTAGCGACGATGATTCTAAGTGAAATAAGTCACACAGAAAAAGACACTTATCCTAAGATATCGCTTATAGAGGGAATGTCAGAATCGCTACACTTGAACTGAACTACAAAACAGAACAGAGTCACACCTTTAGAAGACACACTATGGCTGCTTAACGGGAAAGGTGAGGTGGGGTGATGCATAAAACAAGGGTTTGAAATTAGCTCAGAGACCGCTCCATAAGCCAAATATGTAATAGACAAGGCCTACTCCCTGCTCAGTGAACTGGACTCAACACCCCCTAGTCACCGCACAAGAATATATCTGACTAGTAAGAATCTGAAAACCTATGTATCGATATCTCTCTGCAAGTGAATCAAGAGTGTGTAAAGCGGAATAAACACAGCAGGGAAAAGCAGCCAAGCCCCATTCTAAACATAAATTACTTGAAAAAAGCCACAAGACAAAGACAGTGAAAGAGAAATTCTTACAAAATCCGTTCAGGGTCTCTGATGCAACTTGGATTGACCATATCTAGACCCACAGCTGGATGAGACATAAGGCTGGACACTCTTGGGGCTGAGAGGATTGGTGAGGTTGGGTGAGCAAACCCAGATACTTTAAAGTAACACCGTGGGGTACACACCCCATGGGTCTCAAATCTCCAGGTACAAGGGCATCTTCCTACATCAAAACATGCATGGGAAACCCAGAAGATGGTATGCCGTGAGATCGGGAAAGGTTTCTAAAACGCACCTCATTTCTCCTCTCCTTGTGCTCGGGTTCGCCATTCCAGCCGCTTGACTAACCATCTCCCTACTTGGAGAATCAGCACCTTTAACCTCCTGTTTCGTACAGGTTGCAATTTGTCCTGAGGATGAACGGGAAGACGGGGAACCAACGAGAGACTAGCCCTAGGTGTTGGGACAGGCATAGGTCACTCCATTTTCCCATCAGGAAGAAGAATGAACCACAGGCTCAGCCTGCCCCCCAGAACCAAAATAGGGCCTGAAGCAATCCTGCGCTTTTGCGGCCAGCTCCCAAAAATGCGAGTAGAAAAATGGAGCTCAGGGGCACTGCAATTCAGAAACGTGCAGAGTTATAAATGAGAACTCTCGTCCACAAATATATTGAGGGAAGGCAACGAAGAGGATTTGAAAGCAAGGCAGATTTGCAAGAAACAGATTTCAGGAGGTAGATTCGACTCGCCTTTAAAGCACATGAAAAGCGGCACAACGTTGACAATGATGCCCTTGGCCAAAAAGGGCGTATGCGTTTTTTCCTGAATATATTGAGGAAAAAACTCATACGCCCTTTTTGGCCAACCAAGCAAGCCGGAAGGGCAAATCAGCGCTACAAAGAAGTCTCGCTTGCCCTCGGTCAAAAGGGCCATGCTGAAAAAAGTGTAAAAACCAGAAAAGCAGGACAGGCCATGGAGACATGGGAGCCTTGCTACGCTGATGGGTGGGATGTAATTTGCCAACAGGCACTCTGGAGAAGTGTACGGTGTGTCCTGAAACAAGTAATAAACACAGCTTAGAGAGCATAGGGCACTTCCACTCATGGGCGTATAAATTGGGAAAACTAAAAATCAACAAGACACAGGCACACCAAAGTTTACGGCTGCTCTGCTTCCAAGAACCTCCACTTCGGTACACCTTCAATATCCCAGAAAGAGAAAAATGGATAAAGAAATGGTGGTACTTGGCCCAATGGAATATCACTCAGCCATGAGATCAATGTCATAAGGCTAGTTAGCAGCATGATGAGTGGATTTAGCGACGATGATTCTAAGTGAAATAAGTCACACAGAAAAAGACACTTATCCTAAGATATCGCTTATAGAGGGAATGTCAGAATCGCTACACTTGAACTGAACTACAAAACAGAACAGAGTCACACCTTTAGAAGACACACTATGGCTGCTTAACGGGAAAGGTGAGGTGGGGTGATGCATAAAACAAGGGTTTGAAATTAGCTCAGAGACCGCTCCATAAGCCAAATATGTAATAGACAAGGCCTACTCCCTGCTCAGTGAACTGGACTCAACACCCCCTAGTCACCGCACAAGAATATATCTGACTAGTAAGAATCTGAAAACCTATGTATCGATATCTCTCTGCAAGTGAATCAAGAGTGTGTAAAGCGGAATAAACACAGCAGGGAAAAGCAGCCAAGCCCCATTCTAAACATAAATTACTTGAAAAAAGCCACAAGACAAAGACAGTGAAAGAGAAATTCTTACAAAATCCGTTCAGGGTCTCTGATGCAACTTGGATTGACCATATCTAGACCCACAGCTGGATGAGACATAAGGCTGGACACTCTTGGGGCTCAGAGGATTGGTGAGGTTGGGTGAGCAAACCCAGATACTTTAAAGTAACACCGTGGGGTACACACCCCATGGGTCTCAAATCTCCAGGTACAAGGGCATCTTCCTACATCAAAACATGCATGGGAAACCCAGAAGATGGTATGCCGTGAGATCGGGAAAGGTTTCTAAAACGCACCTCATTTCTCCTCTCCTTGTGCTCGGGTTCGCCATTCCAGCCGCTTGACTAACCATCTCCCTACTTGGAGAGTCAGCACCTTTAACCTCCTGTTTCGTACAGGTTGCAATTTGTCCTGAGGATGAACGGGAAGACGGGGAACCAACGAGAGACTAGCCCTAGGTGTTGGGACAGGCATAGGTCACTCCATTTTCCCATCAGGAAGAAGAATGAACCACAGGCTCAGCCTGCCCCCCAGAACCAAAATAGGGCCTGAAGCAATCCTGCGCTTTTGCGGCCAGCTCCCAAAAATGCGAGTAGAAAAATGGAGCTCAGGGGCACTGCAATTCAGAAACGTGCAGAGTTATAAATGAGAACTCTCGTCCACAAATATATTGAGGGAAGGCAACGAAGAGGATTTGAAAGCAAGGCAGATTTGCAAGAAACAGATTTCAGGAGGTAGATTCGACTCGCCTTTAAAGCACATGAAAAGCGGCACAACGTTGACAATGATGCCCTTGGCCAAAAAGGGCGTATGCGTTTTTTCCTGAATATATTGAGGAAAAAACTCATACGCCCTTTTTGGCCAACCAAGCAAGCCGGAAGGGCAAATCAGCGCTACAAAGAAGTCTCGCTTGCCCTCGGTCAAAAGGGCCATGCTGAAAAAAGTGTAAAAACCAGAAAAGCAGGACAGGCCATGGAGACATGGGAGCCTTGCTACGCTGATGGGTGGGATGTAATTTGCCAACAGGCACTCTGGAGAAGTGTACGGTGTGTCCTGAAACAAGTAATAAACACAGCTTAGAGAGCATAGGGCACTTCCACTCATGGGTGTATAAATTGGGAAAACTAAAAATCAACAAGACACAGGCACCCCGAACTTTACGGCTGTTCTGTTTCCAAGAACCTCCACTTCAGTACACCTTCAATATCCCAGGAAAGAGAAAAATGGATAAACAAATAGTGGTACTTGGCACAATGGAATATCACTCAGCCATGAAATCAATGTCATAAGGCTAGTTAGCAGCATGATGAGTGGATTTAGTGACGATGATTCTAAGTGAAATAAGTCACACAGAAAAAGACACTTATCCTAAGATATCGCTTATAGAGGGAATGTCAAAATCACTACACTTGAACTGAATTACAAAACAGAACAGAGTCACACCTTTAGAAGACACACTATGGCTGCTTAACGGGAAAGGTGAGGTGGGGTGATGCATAAAACAAGGGTTTGAACTTAGCTCAGAGACCGCTCCATAAGCCAAATATGTAATAGACAAGGCCTACTCCCTGCTCAGTGAACTGGACTCAACACCCCCTAGTCACCGCACAAGAATATATCTGACTAGTAAGAATCTGAAAACCTATGTATCGATATCTCTCTGCAAGTGAATCAAGAGGGTGTAAAGCGAATAAACACAGCAGGGAAAAGAAGCCAAGCCCCATTTTAAACATAAATTACTTGAAAAAACCCACAAGACAAAGACAGTGAAAGAGAAATTCTTACAAAATCCGTTCAGGGTCTCTGATGCAACTTGGATTGACCATATCTAGACCCACAGCTGGATGAGACATAAGGCTGGACACTCTTGGGGCTGAGAGGATTGGTGAGGTTGGGTGAGCAAACCCAGATACTTTAAAGTAACACCGTGGGGTACACACCCCATGGGTCTCAAATCTCCAGGTGCAAGGGCATCTTCCTACATCAAAACATGCATGGGAAACCCAGAAGATGGTATGCCGTGAGATCGGGAAAGGTTTCTAAAACGCACCTCATTTCTCCTCTCCTTGTGCTCGGGTTCGCCATTCCAGCCGCTTGACTAACCATCTCCCTACTTGGAGAATCAGCACCTTTAACCTCCTGTTTCGTACAGGTTGCAATTTGTCCTGAGGATGAACGGGAAGACGGGGAACCAACGAGAGACTAGCCCTAGGTGTTGGGACAGGCATAGGTCACTCCATTTTCCCATCAGGAAGAAGAATGAACCACAGGCTCAGCCTGCCCCCCAGAACCAAAATAGGGCCTGAAGCAGTCCTGCGCTTTTGCGGCCAGCTCCCAAAAATGCGAGTAGAAAAATGGAGCTCAGGGGCACTGCAATTCAGAAACGTGCAGAGTTATAAATGAGAACTCTCGTCCACAAATATATTGAGGGAAGGCAACGAAGAGGATTTGAAAGCAAGGCAGATTTGCAAGAAACAGATTTCAGGAGGTAGATTCGACTCGCCTTTAAAGCACATGAAAAGCGGCACAACGTTGACAATGATGCCCTTGGCCAAAAAGGGCGTATGCGTTTTTTCCTGAATATATTGAGGAAAAAACTCATACGCCCTTTTTGGCCAACCAAGCAAGCCGGAAGGGCAAATCAGCGCTACAAAGAAGTCTCGCTTGCCCTCGGTCAAAAGGGCCATGCTGAAAAAAGTGTAAAAACCAGAAAAGCAGGACAGGCCATGGAGACATGGGAGCCTTGCTACGCTGATGGGTGGGATGTAATTTGCCAACAGGCACTCTGGAGAAGTGTACGGTGTGTCCTGAAACAAGTAATAAACACAGCTTAGAGAGCATAGGGCACTTCCACTCATGGGCGTATAAATTGGGAAAACTAAAAATCAACAAGACACAGGCACACCAAAGTTTACGGCTGCTCTGCTTCCAAGAACCTCCACTTCGGTACACCTTCAATATCCCAGAAAGAGAAAAATGGATAAAGAAATGGTGGTACTTGGCCCAATGGAATATCACTCAGCCATGAGATCAATGTCATAAGGCTAGTTAGCAGCATGATGAGTGGATTTAGCGACGATGATTCTAAGTGAAATAAGTCACACAGAAAAAGACACTTATCCTAAGATATCGCTTATAGAGGGAATGTCAGAATCGCTACACTTGAACTGAACTACAAAACAGAACAGAGTCACACCTTTAGAAGACACACTATGGCTGCTTAACGGGAAAGGTGAGGTGGGGTGATGCATAAAACAAGGGTTTGAAATTAGCTCAGAGACCGCTCCATAAGCCAAATATGTAATAGACAAGGCCTACTCCCTGCTCAGTGAACTGGACTCAACACCCCCTAGTCACCGCACAAGAATATATCTGACTAGTAAGAATCTGAAAACCTATGTATCGATATCTCTCTGCAAGTGAATCAAGAGTGTGTAAAGCGGAATAAACACAGCAGGGAAAAGCAGCCAAGCCCCATTCTAAACATAAATTACTTGAAAAAAGCCACAAGACAAAGACAGTGAAAGAGAAATTCTTACAAAATCCGTTCAGGGTCTCTGATGCAACTTGGATTGACCATATCTAGACCCACAGCTGGATGAGACATAAGGCTGGACACTCTTGGGGCTCAGAGGATTGGTGAGGTTGGGTGAGCAAACCCAGATACTTTAAAGTAACACCGTGGGGTACACACCCCATGGGTCTCAAATCTCCAGGTACAAGGGCATCTTCCTACATCAAAACATGCATGGGAAACCCAGAAGATGGTATGCCGTGAGATCGGGAAAGGTTTCTAAAACGCACCTCATTTCTCCTCTCCTTGTGCTCGGGTTCGCCATTCCAGCCGCTTGACTAACCATCTCCCTACTTGGAGAATCAGCACCTTTAACCTCCTGTTTCGTACAGGTTGCAATTTGTCCTGAGGATGAACGGGAAGACGGGGAACCAACGAGAGACTAGCCCTAGGTGTTGGGACAGGCATAGGTCACTCCATTTTCCCATCAGGAAGAAGAATGAACCACAGGCTCAGCCTGCCCCCCAGAACCAAAATAGGGCCTGAAGCAATCCTGCGCTTTTGCGGCCAGCTCCCAAAAATGCGAGTAGAAAAATGGAGCTCAGGGGCACTGCAATTCAGAAACGTGCAGAGTTATAAATGAGAACTCTCGTCCACAAATATATTGAGGGAAGGCAACGAAGAGGATTTGAAAGCAAGGCAGATTTGCAAGAAACAGATTTCAGGAGGTAGATTCGACTCGCCTTTAAAGCACATGAAAAGCGGCACAACGTTGACAATGATGCCCTTGGCCAAAAAGGGCGTATGCGTTTTTTCCTGAATATATTGAGGAAAAAACTCATACGCCCTTTTTGGCCAACCAAGCAAGCCGGAAGGGCAAATCAGCGCTACAAAGAAGTCTCGCTTGCCCTCGGTCAAAAGGGCCATGCTGAAAAAAGTGTAAAAACCAGAAAAGCAGGACAGGCCATGGAGACATGGGAGCCTTGCTACGCTGATGGGTGGGATGTAATTTGCCAACAGGCACTCTGGAGAAGTGTACGGTGTGTCCTGAAACAAGTAATAAACACAGCTTAGAGAGCATAGGGCACTTCCACTCATGGGCGTATAAATTGGGAAAACTAAAAATCAACAAGACACAGGCACACCAAAGTTTACGGCTGCTCTGCTTCCAAGAACCTCCACTTCGGTACACCTTCAATATCCCAGAAAGAGAAAAATGGATAAAGAAATGGTGGTACTTGGCCCAATGGAATATCACTCAGCCATGAGATCAATGTCATAAGGCTAGTTAGCAGCATGATGAGTGGATTTAGCGACGATGATTCTAAGTGAAATAAGTCACACAGAAAAAGACACTTATCCTAAGATATCGCTTATAGAGGGAATGTCAGAATCGCTACACTTGAACTGAACTACAAAACAGAACAGAGTCACACCTTTAGAAGACACACTATGGCTGCTTAACGGGAAAGGTGAGGTGGGGTGATGCATAAAACAAGGGTTTGAAATTAGCTCAGAGACCGCTCCATAAGCCAAATATGTAATAGACAAGGCCTACTCCCTGCTCAGTGAACTGGACTCAACACCCCCTAGTCACCGCACAAGAATATATCTGACTAGTAAGAATCTGAAAACCTATGTATCGATATCTCTCTGCAAGTGAATCAAGAGTGTGTAAAGCGGAATAAACACAGCAGGGAAAAGCAGCCAAGCCCCATTCTAAACATAAATTACTTGAAAAAAGCCACAAGACAAAGACAGTGAAAGAGAAATTCTTACAAAATCCGTTCAGGGTCTCTGATGCAACTTGGATTGACCATATCTAGACCCACAGCTGGATGAGACATAAGGCTGGACACTCTTGGGGCTGAGAGGATTGGTGAGGTTGGGTGAGCAAACCCAGATACTTTAAAGTAACACCGTGGGGTACACACCCCATGGGTCTCAAATCTCCAGGTACAAGGGCATCTTCCTACATCAAAACATGCATGGGAAACCCAGAAGATGGTATGCCGTGAGATCGGGAAAGGTTTCTAAAACGCACCTCATTTCTCCTCTCCTTGTGCTCGGGTTCGCCATTCCAGCCGCTTGACTAACCATCTCCCTACTTGGAGAGTCAGCACCTTTAACCTCCTGTTTCGTACAGGTTGCAATTTGTCCTGAGGATGAACGGGAAGACGGGGAACCAACGAGAGACTAGCCCTAGGTGTTGGGACAGGCATAGGTCACTCCATTTTCCCATCAGGAAGAAGAATGAACCACAGGCTCCGGCGGCCCCCTGGAAGCCGAATAGGGCCTAAAGCAATCCTGTGCTTTTGCTGCCAGCTCCAAAAAAAGCGAGTAGACAAATGGAGCTCAGGGGCACTGCAATTCACAAACGTGCAGAGTTATAAATGATAACTCTCGTCCACAAATATATTGAGGGAAGGCAACGAAGAGGATTTGAAAGCAAGGCAGATTTGCAGGAAACAGATTTCAGGAGATAGATTCGACTCGCCTTTAAAGCACATGAAAAGCGGAAAAACGTTGACAATGATGCCCTGGGCCAAAAAGGGCATATGCGTTTTCTCCTGAATATATTCAGGAAAAAACGCATATGCCCTTTTTGGCCAACCAAGCAAGCCGGAAGGGCAAATCAGCGCTACAAAGAAATCTCGCTTGCCCTCGGTCAAAAGGGCCATGCTGAAAAAAGTGTAAAAACCAGAAAAGCAGGACAGGCCATGGAGACATGGGAGCCTTGCTACGCTGATGGGCGGGATGTAAATTGCCAACAGGCACTCTGGAGATGTGTACGGTGTGTCCTGAAACAAGTAAGAAACACAGCTTAGAGAGCATAGGGCACTTCCACGCATGGGCGTATAAATTGGGAAAACTAAAAATCAACAAAACACAGGCAGCCCAACCTTTACGGCTGCTCTGTTTCCAAGAACCTCCACTTCGGTACACCTTCAATATCCCAGAAAGAGAAAAATGGATAAAGAAATAGTGGTACTTGGCCCAATGGAATATCACTCAGCCATGAAATCAATGTCATAAGGCTAGTTAGCAGCATGATGAGTGGATTTAGCAACGATGATTCTAAGTGAAATAAGTCACACAGAAAAAGACACTTATCCTAAGATATCGCTTATAGAGGGAATGTCAAAATCGCTACACTTGAACTGAATTACAAAACAGAACAGAGTCACACCTTTAGAAGACACACTATGGCTGCTTAACGGGAAAGGTGAGGTGGGGTGATGCATAAAACAAGGGTTTGAAATTAGCTCAGAGACCTCTCCATAAGCCAAATATGTAATAGACAAGGCCTACTCCCTGCTCAGTGAACTGGACTCAACACCCCCTAGTCACCGCACAAGAATATATCTGACTATTAAGAATCTGAAAACCTATGTATCGATATCTCTCTGCAAGTGAATCAAGAGGGTGTAAAGCGGCATAAACACAGCAGAGAAAAGCAGCCAAGCCCCATTCTAAACATAAATTACTTTAAAAAACCCACACAAAAAAAACAGTGAAAGAGAGAGAAATTCTTACAAAATCCGTTCAGGGTCTCTGATGCAACCTGGATTGACCATATCTAGACCCACAGCTGGATGAGACATAAGGCTGGACACTCTTGGGGCTCAGAGGATTGGTGAGGTTGGGTGAGCAAATGCAGATACTTTAAAGTAACACTGCGGGGTACCCACCCCATGGGTCTCAAATCTCCAGGTACAAGGGCATCTTCCTACATCAAAACATGCATGGGAAACCCAGAAGATGGTATGCCGTGAGATCGGGAAAGGCTTCTAAAACGCACCTCATTTCTCCTCTCCTTGTGCTCGGGTTCGCCATTCCAGCTGCTTGACTAACCATCTCCCTACATGGAGAATCAGCACCTTTAACCTCCTGTTTCGTACAGGTTGCAATTTGTCCTGAGGATGAACGGGAAGACGGGCAACCAACGAGAGACTAGCTCTAGGTGTTGAGACAGGCACAGGTCAATCCATTTTCCCATCAGGAGGAAGAATGAACCACAGGCTCCGGCGGCCCCCTGGAAGCCGAATAGGGCCTGAAGCAATCCTGCGATTTTGCTGCCAGCTCCCAAAAAAGCGAGGAGACAAATGGAGCTCAGGGGCACTGCAATTCACAAACGTGCAGAGTTATAAATGAGAACTCTCGTCCACAAATATATTGAGGGAAGGCAACGAAGAGGATTTGAAAGCAAGGCAGATTTGCAGGAAACAGATTTCAGGAGGTAGATTCGACTCGCCTTTAAAGCACATGAAAAGCGGCAAAACGTTGACAATGATGCCCTTGGCCAAAAAGGGCGTATGCGTTTTTTCCTGAATATATTCAGGAAAAAAGGCATACGCCCTTTTTGGCCAACCAAGCAAGCCGGAAGGGCAAATCAGCGCTACAAAGAAGTCTCGCTTGCCCTCGGTCAAAAGGGCCATGCTGAAAAAAGTGTAAAAACCAGAAAAGCAGGACAGGCCATGGAGACATGGGAGCCTTGCTACGCTGATGGGCAGGTTGTAAATTGCCAACAGCCACTCTGGAGAAGGGTACGGTGTGTCCTGAAACAAGTAATAAACACAGCTTAGAGTGCATAGGGCACTTCCACTCATGGGCGTATAAATTGGGAAAAATAAAAATCAACAAGACACAGGCACCCCAACCTTTACGGCTGCTCTGTTTCCAAAAACCTCCACTTCGGTACACCTTCAATATCCCAGAAAGAGAAAAATGGATAAAGAAATGGTGGTACTTGGCCCAATGGAATATCACTCAGCCATGAAATCAATGTCATAAGGCTAGTTAGCAGCATGATGAGTGGATTTAGCGACGATCATTCTAAGTGAAATAAGTCACACAGAAAAAGACACTTATCCTAAGATATCGCTTATAGAGGGAATGTCAAAATCGCTACACTTGAACTGAATTACAAAACAGAACAGAGTCACACCTTTAGAAGACACACTATGGCTGCTTAACGGGAAAGGTGAGGTGGGGTGATGCATAAAACAAGGGTTTGAAATTAGCTCAGAGACCTCTCCATAAGCCAAATATGTAATAGACAAGGCCTACTCCCTGCTCAGTGAACTGGACTCAACACCCCGTAGTCACTGCACAAGAATATATCTGAGTAGTAAGAATCTGAAAACCTATGTATCGATATCTCTCTGCAAGTGAATCAAGAGGGTGTAAAGCGGCATAAACACAGCATAGAAAAGCAGCCAAGCCCCATTCTAAACATAAATTACTTTAAAAACCCACAAAACAAAGACAGTGAAAGAAAGAGAAATTCTTACAAAATCCGTTCAGGGTCTCTGATGCAACCTGGATTGACCATATCTAGACCCACAGCTGGATGAGACATAAGGCTGGACACTCTTGGGGCTCAGAGGATTGGTGAGGTTGGGTGAGCAAATGCAGATACTTTAAAGTAACACTGCGGGGTACCCACCCCATGGGTCTCAAATCTCCAGGTACAAGGGCATCTTCCTACATCAAAACATGCATGGGAAACCCAGAAGATGGTATGCTGTGAGATCGGGAAAGGCTTCTAAAACGCACCTCATTTCTCCTCTCCTTGTGCTCGGGTTCGCAATTCCAGCCGCTTGACTAACCATCTCCCTACTTGGAGAATCAGCACTTTTAACCTCCTGTTTCGTACAGGTTGCAATTTTTCCTGAGGATGAACGGGAAGAAGGGCAACCAACGAGAGACTAGCCCTAGGTGTTGGGACAGGCACAGGTCACTCCATTTTCCCATCAGGAAGAAGAATGAACCACAGGCTCCGGCGGCCCCCTGGAAGCCGAATAGTGCCTGAAGCATTCCTGCGCTTTTGCGGCCAGCTCCCAAAAAAGCGAGTAGACAAATGGAGCTCAGGGGCACTGCAATTCACAAACGTGCAGAGTTATAAATGAGAACTCTCGTCCACAAATATATTGAGGGAAGGCAACGAAGAGGATTTGAAAGCAAGGCAGATTTGCAGGAAACAGATTTCAGGAAGTGTATTCGACTCGCCTTTAAAGCACATGAAAAGTGGCAAAACGTTGACAATGATGCCCTTGGCCAAAAAGGGCGTATGCGTTTTTTCCTGAATATATTCAGGAAAAAACGCATACGCCCTTTTAGGCCAACCAAGCAAGCCGGAAGGGCAAATCAGCGCTACAAAGACGTCTCGCTTGCCCTCGGTCAAAAGGGCCATGCTGAAAAAAGTGTAAAAACCAGAAAAGCAGGACAGGCCATGGAGACATGCGAGCCTTGCTACGCTGATGGGCGGGATGTAAATTGCCAACAGCCACTCTGGAAAAGGGTACAGTGTGTCCCGAAACAAGGAATAAACACAGCTTAGAGAGCATAGGGCACTTCCACTCATGGGGGTATAAATTGGGAAAACTAAAAATCAACAAGACACAGGCACCCCAAACTTTACGGCTGCTCTGTTTCCAAGAACCTCCACTTCGGTACACCTTCAATATCGCAGGAAAGAGAAAAATGGATAAAGAAATGGTGCTACTTGGCCCAATGGAATATCACTCAGCCATGAAATCAATGTCATAAGGCTAGTTAGCAGTATGATGAGTGGATTTAGCGACGATGATTCTAAGTGAAATAAGTCACACAGAAAAAGACACTTATCCTAAGATATCGCTTATAGAGGGAATGTCAAAATCGCTACACTTGAACTGAAGTACAAAACAGAACAGAGTCACACCTTTAGAAGACACACTATGGCTGCTTAACGGGAAAGGTGAGGTGGGGTGATGCATAAAACAAGGGTTTGAAATTAGCTCAGAGACCGCTCCATAAGCCAAATATGTAATAGACAAGGCCTACTCCCTGCTCAGTGAACTGGACTCAACACCCCCTAGTCACCGCACAAGAATATATCTGACTAGTAAGAATCTGAAAACCTATGTATCGATATCTCTCTGCAAGTGAATCAAGAGGGTGTAAAGCGGAATAAACACAGCAGGGAAAAGCAGCCAAGCCCCATTCTAAACATAAATTACTTTAAAAAACCCACAAAACAAAGACAGGGAAAGAGAAATTCTTACAAAATCCGTTCAGGGTCTCTGATGCAACTTGGATTGACCATATCTAGACCCACAGCTGGATGAGACATAAGGCTGGACACTCTTGGGGCTGAGAGGATTGGTGAGGTTGGGTGAGAAAACCCAGATATTTTAAAGTAACACCGCGGGGTACACACCACATGGGTCTCAAATCTCCAGGTACAAGGGCATCTTCCTACATCAAAACATGCATGGGAAACCCAGAAGATGGTATGCCGTGAGATCGGGAAAGGTTTCTAAAATGCACCTCATTTCTCCTCTCCTTGTGCTCGGGTTCGCCATTCTAGCCGCTTGACTAACCATCTCCCTACTTGGAGAATCAGCACTTTTAACCTCTTGTTTCGTACAGGTTGCAATTTGTCCTGAGGATGAACGGGAAGACGGGCAACCAACGAGAGACTAGCCCTAGGTGTTGGGACAGGCACAGGTCACTCCATTTGCCCATCAGGAAGAAGAATGAACCACAGGCTCAGCCTGCCCCCCAGAACCAAAATAGGGCCTGAAGCAATCCTGCGCTTTTGCGGCCAGCTCCCAAAAAAGCGAGTAGACAAATGGAGCTCAGGGGCACTGCAATTCACAAACGTGCAGAGTTATAAATGAGAACTCTCGTCCACAAATATATTGAGGGAAGGCAACGAAGAGGATTTGAAAGCAAGGCAGATTTGCAGGAAACAGATTTCAGGAGGTAGATTCGACTCGCCTTTAAAGCACATGAAAAGTGGCAAAACGTTGACAATGATGCCCTTGGCCAAAAAGGGCGTATGCGTTTTTTCCTGAATATATTCAGGAAAAAACGCATACGCCCTTTTAGGCCAACCATGCAAGCCGGAAGGGCAAATCAGCGCTACAAAGACGTCTCGCTTGCCCTCGGTCAAAAGGGCCATGCTGAAAAAAGTGTAAAAACCAGAAAAGCAGGACAGGCCATGGAGACATGCGAGCCTTGCTACGCTGATGGGCGGGATGTAAATTGCCAACAGCCACTCTGGAAAAGGGTACAGTGTGTCCCGAAACAAGTAATAAACACAGCTTAGAGAGCATAGGGCACTTCCACTCATGGGCGTATAAATTGGGAAAAATAAAAATCAACAAGACACAGGCACCCCAACCTTTACGGCTGCTCTGTTTCCAAGAACCTCCACTTCGGTACACCTTCAATATCCCAGAAAGAGAAAAATGGATAAAGAAATGCTGGTACTTGGCCCAACGGAATATCACTCAGCCATGAAATCAATATCATAAGGCTAGTTAGCAGCATGAGTGGATTTAGCGACGATGATTCTAAGTGAAATAAGTCACACAGAAAAAGACACTTATCCTAAGATATCGCTTATAGAGGGAATGTCAAAATCGCTACACTTGAACTGAATTACAAAACAGAACAGAGTCACACCTTTAGAAGACACACTATGGCTGCTTAACGGGAAAGGTGAGGTGGGGTGATGCATAAAACAAGGGTTTGAAATTAGCTCAGAGACCGCGCCGTAAGCCCAATATGTAATAGACAAGGCCTACTCCCTGCTCAGTGAACTGGACTCAACACCCCCTAGTCACCGCACAAGAATATATCTGACTAGTATGAATCTGAAAACCTATGTATCGATATCTCTCTGCAAGTGAATCAAGAGGGTGTAAAGCGGCATAAACACAGCAGAGAAAAGCAGCCAAGCCCCATTCTAAACATAAATTACTTTAAAAAACCCACACAAAAAAAACAGTGAAAGAGAGAGAAATTCTTACAAAATCCGTTCAGGGTCTCTGATGCAACCTGGATTGACCATATCTAGACCCACAGCTGGATGAGACTTAAGGCTGGGCACTCTTGGGGCTCAGAGGATTGGTGAGGTTGGGTGAGCAAATGCAGATACATTAAAGTAACACTGCGGGGTACCCACCCCATGGGTCTCAAATCTCCAAGTACAAGGGCATCTTCCTACATCAAAACATGCATGGGAAACCCAGAAGATGGTATGCTGTGAGATCGGGAAAGGCTTCTAAAACGCACCTCATTTCTCCTCTCCTTGTGCTCGGGTTCACCATTCCAGCCGCTTGACTAACCATCTCCCTACTTGGAGAATCAGCACCTTTAACCTCCTGTTTCGTACAGGTTGCAATTTGTCCTGAGGATGAACGGGAAGACGGGCAACCAACGAGAGACTAGCCCTAGGTGTTGGGACAGCCACAGGTCACTCCATTTTCCCATCAGGAAGAAGAATGAACCACAGGCTCCGGCGGCCCCCTGGAAGCCGTATAGGGCCTGAAGCAATCCTGTGCTTTTGCTGCCAGCTCCCAAAAATGCGAGTAGACAAATGGAGCTCAGGGGCACTGCAATTCACAAACGTGCAGAGTTATAAATGAGAACTCTCGTCCACAAATATATTGAGGGAAGGCAACGAAGAGGATTTGAAAGCAAGGCAGATTTGCAGGAAACAGATTTCAGGAGGTAGATTCGACTCGCCTTTAAAGCACATGAAAAGCGGAAAAACGTTGACAATGAAGCCCTGGGCAAAAAAGGGCATATGCGTTTTTTTCCGAATATATTCAGGAAAAAACGCATATGCCCTTTTTGGCCAACCAAGCAAGCCGGAAGCGCAAATCAGCGCTACAAAGAAATCTCGCTTGCCCTCGGTCAAAAGGGCCATGCTGAAGAAAGTGTAAAAACCAGAAAAGCAGGACAGGACATGGAGACATGGGAGCCTTGCTACGCTGATGGGCGGGATGTAAATTGCCAACAGGCACTCTGGAGAAGTGTACGGTGTGTCCTGAAACAAGTAATAAACACAGCTTAGAGAGCATAGGGCACTTCCACTCATGGGCGTATAAATTGGGAAAACTAAAAATCAACAAGACACAGGCACCCCAAACTTTACAGCTGCTGTGTTTCCAAGAACCTCCACTTCAGTACACCTTCAATATCGCAGGAAAGAGAAAAATAGATAAAGAAATGGTGGTACTTGGCCCAATGGAATATCACTCAGCCATGAAATCAATGTCATAAGGCTAGTTAGCAGCATGATGAGTGGATTTAGCGACGATGATTCTAAGTGAAATAAGTCACACAGAAAAAGACACTTATCCTAAGATATCGCTTAGAGAGGGAATGTCAAAATCGCTACACTTGAACTGAATTACAAAACAGAACAGAGTCACACCTTTAGAAGACACACTATGGCTGCTTAACGGGAAAGGTGAGGTGGGGTTATGCATACAACAAGGGTTTGAAATTAGCTCAGAGACCACTCCATAAGCCAAATAAGTAATAGACAAGGCCTACTCCCTGCTCAGTGAACTGGACTCAACACCCCCTAGTCACCGCACAAGAATATATCTGACTAGTAAGAATCTGAAAACCTAAGTATCGATATCTCTCTGCAAGTGAATCAAGAGGGTGTAAAGCGGCATAAACACAGCAGGGAAAAGCAGCCAAGCCCCATTCTAAACATAAATTACTTAAAAAAACCCACAAAACAAAGACAGTGAAAGAGAGAGAAATTCTTACAAAATCCGTTCAGGGGCTCTGATGCCACCTGGATAGACCATATCTAGACCCACAGCTGGATGAGACTTAAGGCTGGACACTCTTGGGGCTGAGAGTATTGGTGAGGTTGGGTGAGCAAACGCAGATACTTTAAAGTAATACTGCGGGGTACCCACCCCATGGGTCTCAAATCTCCAGGTACAAGGGAATCTTCCTACATCAAAACATGCATGGGAAACCCAGAAGATGGTATGCCGTGAGATCGGGAAAGGTTTCTAAAACGCACCTTATTTCTCCTCTCCTTGTGCTCAGGTTCGCCATTCCAGCCGCTTGACTAACCATCTCCCTACTTGGAGAATCAGCACCTTTAACCTCCTGTTTCGTCCAGGTTGCAATTTGTCCTGAGGATGAACGGGAAGACGCGGAACCAACGAGAGACGAGCCCTAGGTGTTGGGACAGGCATAGGTCACTCCATTTTCCCATCAGGAAGAAGAATGAACCACAGGCTCAGCCTGCCCCCCAGAAGCAAAATAGGGCCTGAAGCAATCCTGCGCTTTTGTGGCCAGCTCCCAAAAAAGCGAGTAGACAAATGGAGCTCAGGGGCACTGCAATTCACAAAAGTGCAGAGTTATAAATGAGAACTCTCGTCCACAACTATATTGAGGGAAGGCAACGAAGAGGATTTGAAAGCAAGGCAGATTTGCAGGAAACAGATTTCAGGAGGTAGATTCGACTCGCCTTTAAAGCACATGAAAAGTGGCAAAACGTTGACAATGATGCCCTTGGCCAAAAAGGGCATATGCGTTTTTTCCTGAATATACTCAGGAAAAAACGCATACGCCCTTTTAGGCCAACCAAGCAAGCCGGAAGGGCAAGTCAGCGCTACAAAGACGTCTCGCTTGCCCTCGGTCAAAAGGGCCATGCTGAAAAAAGTGTAAAAACCAGAAAAGCAGGACAGGCCATGGAGACATGCGAGCCTTGCTACGCTGATGGGCGGGATGTAAATTGCCAACAGCCACTCTGGAGAAGGGTACGGTGTGTCCTGAAACAAGTAATAAACACAGCTTAGAGAGCATAGGGCACTTCCACTCATGGGCGTATAAATTGGGAAAAATAAAAATCAACAAGACACAGGCACCCCAACCTTTACGGCTGCTATGTTTCCAAGAACCTCCACTTCGGTACACCTTCAATATCCCAGAAAGAGAAAAATGGATAAAGAAATAGTGGTACTTGGCCCAATGGAATATCACTCAGCCATGAAATCAATGTCATAAGGCTAGTTAGCAGCATGATGAGTGGATTTAGGTACGATGATTCTAAGTGAAATAAGTCACACAGAAAAAGACACTTATCCTAAGATATCGCTTATAGAGGGAATGTCAAAATCACTACACTTGAACTGAATTACAAAACAGAACAGAGGCACACCTTTAGAAGACACACTATGGCTGCTTAACGGGAAAGGTGAGGTGGGGTGATGCATAAAACAAGGGTTTGAAATTAGCTCAGAGACCTCTCCATAAGCCAAATATGTAATAGACAAGGCCTACTCCCTGCTCAGTGAACTGGACTCAACACCCCCTAGTCACCGCACAAGAATATATCTCACTATTAAGAATCTGAAAACCTATGTATCGATATCTCTCTGCAAGTGAATCAAGAGGGTGTAAAGCGGCATAAACACAGCAGAGAAAAGCAGCCAATCCCCATTCTAAACATAAATTAATTTAAAAAACCCACACAAAAAAAACAGTGAAAGAGAGAGAAATTCTTACAAAATCCGTTCAGGGTCTCTGATGCAACCTGGATTGCCCATATCTAGACCCACAGCTGGATGAGACATAAGGCTGGACACTCTTGGGGCTCAGAGGATTGGTGAGGTTGGGTGAGCAAATGCAGATACTTTAAAGTAACACTGCGGGGTACCCACCCCATGGGTCTCAAATCTCCAGGTACAAGGGCATCTTCCTACATCAAAACATGCATGGGAAACCCAGAAGATGGTATGCTGTGAGATCGGGAAAGGCTTCTAAAACGCACCTCATTTCTCCTCTCCTTGTGCTCGGGTTCGCCATTCCAGCCGCTTGACTAACCATCTCCCTACTTGGAGAATCAGCACCTTTAACCTCCTGTTTCGTACAGGTTGCAATTTGTCCTGAGGATGAACGGGAAGACGGGCAACCAACGAGAGACTAGCCCTAGGTGTTGGGACAGGCACAGGTCACTCCATTTTCCCATCAGGAAGAAGAATGAACCACAGGCTCCGGCGGCCCCCTGGAAGCCGAATAGGGCCTGAAGCAATCCTGCGCTTTTGCGGCCAGCTCCCAAAAAAGCGAGTAGACAAATGGAGCTCAGGGGCACTGCAATTCACAAACGTGCAGAGTTATAAATGATAACTCTCGTCCACAAATATATTGAGGGAAGGCAACGAAGAGGATTTGAAAGCAAGGCAGATTTGCAGGAAACAGATTTCAGGAGGTAGATTCGACTCGCCTTTAAAGCATATAAAAAGCGGCAAAACGTTGACAATGATGCCCTGGGCGAAAAAAGGGCATATGCGTTTTTTCCTGAATATATTCAGGAAAAAACGCATATGCCCTTTTTGGCCAACCAAGCAAGCCGGAAGGGCAAATCAGCGCTACAAATAAGTCTCGCTTGCCCTCGGTCAAAAGGGCCATGCTGAACAAAGTGTAAAAACCAGAAAAGCAGGACAGGCCATGGAGACATGGGAGCCTTGCTACGCTGATGGGCGGGATGTAAATTGCCAACAGGCACTCTGGAGAATTGTACGGTGTGTCCTGAAACAAGTAATAAACACAGCTTAGAGAGCATAGGGCATTTCCACTCATGGGCGTATAAATTGGGAAAACTAAAAATCAACAAGACACAGGCACCCCAAACTTTACGGCTGCTCTGTTTCCAAGAACCTCCACTTCAGTACACCTTCAATATCCCAGGAAAGAGAAAAATGGATAAACAAATAGTGGTACTTGGCACAATGGAATATCACTCAGCCATGAAATCAATGTCATAAGGCTAGTTAGCAGCATGATGTGTGGATTTAGTGACGATGATTCTAAGTGAAATAAGTCACACAGAAAAAGACACTTATCCTAAGATATCGCTTATAGAGGGAATGTCAAAATCGCTACACTTGAACTGAATTACAAAACAGAACAGAGTCACACCTTTAGAAGACACACTATGGCTGCTTAACGGGAAAGGTGAGGTGGGGTGATGCATAAAACAAGGGTTTGAACTTAGCTCAGAGACCGCTCCATAAGCCAAATATGTAATAGACAAGGACTACTCCCTGCTCAGTGAACTGGACTCAACACCCCCTAGTCACCGCACAAGAATATATCTGACTAGTAAGAATCTGAAAACCTATGTATCGATATCTCTCTGCAAGTGAATCAAGAGGGTGTAAAGCGAATAAACACAGCAGGGAAAAGCAGCCAAGCCCCATTTTAAACATAAATTACTTGAAAAAACCCACAAGACAAAGACAGTGAAAGAGAAATTCTTACAAAATCCGTTCAGGGTCTCTGATGCAACTTGGATTGACCATATCTAGACCCACAGCTGGATGAGACATAAGGCTGGACACTCTTGGGGCTGAGAGGATTGGTGAGGTTGGGTGAGCAAACCCAGATATTTTAAAGTAACACCGCGGGGTACACACCCCATGGGTCTCAAATCTCCAGGTACAAGGGCATCTTCCTACATCAAAACATGCATGGGAAACCCAGAAGATGGTATGCCGTGAGATTGGGAAAGGTTTCTAAAACGCATCTCATTTCTCCTCTCCTTGTGCTCGGGTTCGCCATTCCAGCCACTTGACTAACCATCTCCCTACTTGGAGAATCGGCACCTTTAACCTCCTGTTTCGTCCAGGTTGCAATTTGTCCTGAGGATGAACGGGAAGATGCGGAACCAACGAGAGACGAGCCCTAGGTGTTGGGACAGGCATAGGTCACTCCATTTTCCCATCAGGAAGAAGAATGAACCACAGGCTCAGCCTGCCCCCCAGAACCAAAATAGGGCCTGAAGCAATCCTGTGCTTTTGCGGCCAGCTCCCAAAAAAGCGAGTAGACAAATGGAGCTCAGGGGCACTGCAATTCACAAACGTGCAGAGTTATAAATGAGAACTCTCGTCCACAAATATATTGAGGGAAGTCAACGAAGAGGATTTGAAAGCAAGGCAGATTTGCAGGAAACAGATTTCAGGAGGTAGATTCGACTCGCCTTTAAAGCACATGAAAAGCGACAAAACGTTGACAATGATGCCCTTGGCCAAAAAGGGCGTATGCGTTTTTTCCTGAATATATTCAGGAAAAAACGCATACGCCCTTTTAGGCCAACCAAGCAAGCCGGAAGGGCAAATCAGTGCTACAAAGAAATCTCGCTTGCCCTCGGTCAAAAAAGCCATGCTGAAAAAAGTGTAAAAACCAGAAAAGCAGGACAGGCCATGGAGACATGGGAGCCTTGCTACGCTAATGGGTAGGATGTAAATTGCCAACAGGCACTCTGGAGAAGTGTACGGTGTGTCCTGAAACAAGTAATAAACACAGCTTAGAGAGCATAGGGCACTTCCACTCATGGGCGTATAAATTGGGAATAATAAAAATCAACAAGACACAGGCACCCCAACCTTTACGGTTGCTCTGTTTCCAAGAACCTCCACTTCGGTACACCTTCAATATCCCAGAAAGAGAAAAATGGATAAAGAAATGGTGGTACTTGGCCCAATGGAATATCACTCAGCCATGAAATCAATGTCATAAGGCTAGTTAGCAGCATGATGAGTGGATTTAGCGATGATGATTCTAAGTGAAATAAGTCACACAGAAAAAGACACTTATCCTAAGATATCGCTTATAGAGGGAATGTCAAAATCGCTACACTTGAACTGAATTACAAAACAGAACAGAGTCACACCTTTAGAAGACACACTATGGCTGCTTAACGGGAAAGGTGAGGTGGGATGATGCATAGAACAAGGGTTTGAAATTAGCTCAGAGACCGCTCCATAAGCCAAATATGTAATAGACAAGGCCTACTCCCTGCTCAGTGAACTGGACTCAACACCCCCTAGTCACCGCACAAGAATATATCTGACTAGTAAGAATCTGAAAACCTATGTATCGATATCTCTCTGCAAGTGAATCAAGAGGGTGTAAAGCGAATAAACACAGCAGGGAAAAGCAGCCAAGCCCCATTTTAAACATAAATTACTTGAAAAAACCCATAAGACAAAGACAGTGAAAGAGAAATTCTTACAAAATCCGTTCAGGGTCTCTGATGCAACTTGGATTGACCATATCTAGACCCACAGCTGGATGAGACATAAGGCTGGACACTCTTGGGGCTGAGAGGATTGGTGAGGTTGGGTGAGCAAACCCAGATATTTTAAAGTAACACCGCGGGGTACACACCCCATGGGTCTCAAATCTCCAGGTACAAGGGCATCTTCCTACATCAAAACATGCATGGGAAACCCAGAAGATGGTATGCCGTGAGATTGGGAAAGGTTTCTAAAACGCATCTCATTTCTCCTCTCCTTGTGCTCGGGTTCGCCATTCCAGCCACTTGACTAACCATCTCCCTACTTGGAGAATCGGCACCTTTAACCTCCTGTTTCGTCCAGGTTGCAATTTGTCCTGAGGATGAACGGGAAGATGCGGAACCAACGAGAGACGAGCCCTAGGTGTTGGGACAGGCATAGGTCACTCCATTTTCCCATCAGGAAGAAGAATGAACCACAGGCTCAGCCTGCCCCCCAGAACCAAAATAGGGCCTGAAGCAATCCTGTGCTTTTGCGGCCAGCTCCCAAAAAAGCGAGTAGACAAATGGAGCTCAGGGGCACTGCAATTCACAAACGTGCAGAGTTATAAATGAGAACTCTCGTCCACAAATATATTGAGGGAAGTCAACGAAGAGGATTTGAAAGCAAGGCAGATTTGCAGGAAACAGATTTCAGGAGGTAGATTCGACTCGCCTTTAAAGCACATGAAAAGCGACAAAACGTTGACAATGATGCCCTTGGCCAAAAAGGGCGTATGCGTTTTTTCCTGAATATATTCAGGAAAAAACGCATACGCCCTTTTAGGCCAACCAAGCAAGCCGGAAGGGCAAATCAGTGCTACAAAGAAATCTCGCTTGCCCTCGGTCAAAAAAGCCATGCTGAAAAAAGTGTAAAAACCAGAAAAGCAGGACAGGCCATGGAGACATGGGAGCCTTGCTACGCTAATGGGTAGGATGTAAATTGCCAACAGGCACTCTGGAGAAGTGTACGGTGTGTCCTGAAACAAGTAATAAACACAGCTTAGAGAGCATAGGGCACTTCCACTCATGGGCGTATAAATTGGGAATAATAAAAATCAACAAGACACAGGCACCCCAACCTTTACGGTTGCTCTGTTTCCAAGAACCTCCACTTCGGTACACCTTCAATATCCCAGAAAGAGAAAAATGGATAAAGAAATGGTGGTACTTGGCCCAATGGAATATCACTCAGCCATGAAATCAATGTCATAAGGCTAGTTAGCAGCATGATGAGTGGATTTAGCGATGATGATTCTAAGTGAAATAAGTCACACAGAAAAAGACACTTATCCTAAGATATCGCTTATAGAGGGAATGTCAAAATCGCTACACTTGAACTGAATTACAAAACAGAACAGAGTCACACCTTTAGAAGACACACTATGGCTGCTTAACGGGAAAGGTGAGGTGGGATGATGCATAGAACAAGGGTTTGAAATTAGCTCAGAGACCGCTCCATAAGCCAAATATGTAATAGACAAGGCCTACTCCCTGCTCAGTGAACTGGACTCAACACCCCCTAGTCACCGCACAAGAATATATCTGACTAGTAAGAATCTGAAAACCTATGTATCGATATCTCTCTGCAAGTGAATCAAGAGGGTGTAAAGCGGAATAAACACAGCAGGGAAAAGCAGCCAAGCCCGATTCTAAACATAAATTACTTTAAAAAACCCACAAAACAAAGACAGTGAAAGAGAAATTCTTACAAAATCCGTTCAGGGTCTCTGATGCAACTTGGATTGACCATATCTAGACCCACAGCTGGATGAGGCATAAGGCTGGACACTCTTGGGGCTGAGAGGATTGGTGAGGTTGGGTGAGCAAACCCAGATACTTTAAAGTAACACCACGGGGTACCCACCCCGTGGGTCTCAAATCTCCAGGTACAAGGGCATCTTCCTACATCAAAACATGCATGGGAAACCCAGAAGATGGTATGCCGTGAGATCGGGAAAGGTTTCTAAAACGCACCTCATTTCTCCTCTCCTTGTGCTCGGGTTCGCCATTCCACCCTCTTCAGTTTACGTGCTAAATGGTATCTAGAGAGTGGGATATGTTTAATAAATACCCTAACTCTAATGCATACACTAACCCTTACCCATTCCCTAAACCTAACTCTCACCCGTACTATAACCCGTACCATAAGCAGTACCCTAACCCTAACCCTAAAACTAACCTTAAGCCATACCCTATGCCGTAACCTAACCCGGACCCTAAACCGTACCCGAAGTCGTACCCTACCCCTAACCCTAACACATACCCAACAAGGTACCCTCACCCGTACCCAAAGCCGTACCCTAACCCTAACCCTAACCCTAACCCTAACCCTCACCCTAACCCATACCCTACGCCGTACACTCATGTTTTCCCTAACCCATACCCAAAGCCGTACCCTAACCCTAACCATAACACTAAGCCTAACCCATATCCTATGCCGTACCCTCACCCTTAGCCTAACCCGTACCCTAACCCTAACCCTAATCCATACACTAACCCGTACCCTGAACCGTACCCTAACCCGTTCCCTAACCCTAGCCCTAACCATAACTCTAAACCTAACCCATACCCTACGCCGTACACTCACGCGTTCCCTAACCCGTACCCAAAGCCGTACCCTAACCCTAACAATAACTCATAGCCTAACCCATATCCTTTGCCGTACCCTCACCCTTACCCTAACCCGTATCCTAAGCCGTACCCTAACCCTAACCGTAATCCTAACACATACCCTACTCCGTACCCTCACTCTTACACTAACCCGTACCCTAAGCCGTACCCTAACTCTAACCCTAACCATAAGACTAACCCTAACACATATCCTACGCCGTACCCTCACCCTTACTCTAAGCCATACCCTAACCCTAACCCTAACCCTAACACTAACTGTAAACTACCCTTGACTGCTTTTGCCTCCAATAGATTTCCTAAGCACTAGTGTTTTAAGGAACAGGTTAAAAATAAAATGCTAATGTGACTTATTTATAATGTGTGTATTCTTTATCTTATCCTAGTGTCTAAAATTTTCTCCATGGTTGGAACCCAAATTACATTCCTTTACGCGCTAAGTGGTATGTAGAGAGTGGGATAGGTTTAATAAATGACCTAACCCTAACGTGAACCCTAACCCTAACCCATAGCCTAACCCTAACAAGTACCCTAATCCTAACCTGTACCCTATACCTTGACGTAACCCTAAAACTAACCGTAACTCTAACATATACCCTACGCCGTACCGTCACCCGTACCCTAACCCGTACCCTAAGTCGTACCCTAACCCTAACCCTAACCCATACGCTACGCCGTACCCTCACCCGTACCCTAACCCGTATCCTAAGCCGTACCCTAACCCTAACCCTAAACCTAACCCTAACCTATACCCTACGCCGTACACTCACCTGTACCCTAACCCGTACCCTAAGCCGTACCCTACCCCTAACCCTAACCCTAACCCTAACCCATACCCTAACCCATACCCTACGCCGTACACTAACCCATTCCCTAACCCGTATCCTAAGCCGTACCCTAATCCTAACCAATACCCTACGCAGTATCCTCACCCTTACCCTCACCCGTACCCTAAACCTAACCCTAACCCTAACCCCTAACCTACGCCGTACCCTCACCCGTACCCTATCCCATACCCTAAGCCGTACCCTAACCCTAACACTAACCCTAACCCTAACCCTAACCCTAAACTACCCTTGACTGCTTTTGCCTCCATTAGATTTCCTAAGCACTAGTGTTTTAAGGAACAGGTTAAAAAGAAAATCCTCATGTGATTTTTTTATAATGTGTTTATTCTTTATCTTATCCTAGTGACTAAAATCTTCTCCATGGCTGGACACCAAATAATATTCCTTTACGTGCTAAGTGGTATCTAGAGAGTGGGATAGGTTTAATAAATACCCTAATCCTAACGTGTACCCTAGCCCTAACCCATACGCTAACCCGAACGCGTACCCTAAACCTAACCCAAATCCTAACCCTAACACATACGCTAATCCTAACCCGTACCCAAAACTATCCCTAACCCTAAAACTAACCCTAACCCTAACCCTAACCCTAACCCATACCCTACGCCGTACCCTCACCCGTACCCTAACCCGTACCCTAAGCCGTACCCTAACGCTAAGCCTAACCCTAACCCTAACCGCTACCCTACCCCGTACCCTATCCCATACCCTAAGCGGTACCCTAACCCTAACACTAATCCTAACCCTAAACCATACCCTACGCCGTAACCACACACGTATACTAACCCATACCCTAAGCCGTACCCTAACCCGAACCCTAACACATACGCTACGCCGTACCCTCACCCGTACCCTAACCCGTATCCTAAGCCGTACCCTAACCCTAACCCTAACCCTAACCCTAACCTATACACTACGCCATACCCTCACCCGTACCCTAACCCGTACCCTAAGCCGTACCCTAAACCTAAGCCTAACCCTAACCTATACACTACGCCGTACCCTCACCCGTACCCTAACCCGTACCCTAAGCCGTACCCTAACCCTAACCCTAACCCTAACCCTAACCCCTACCCTACGCCGTACCCTCACCCGTACCCTATCCCATACCCTAAGCCGTACCCTAACCCTAACACTAACCCTAACCCTAACCCTAACACTAACCCTAACCCTAACCCTAACCCTAAACTACCCTTGATTGCTTTTGCCTCTATTAGATTTCCTAAGCACTAGTGTTTTAAGGAACAGGTTAAAAAGAAAATCCTAATGTGATTTTTTTATAATGTGTTTATTCTTTATCTTATCCTAGTGACTAAAATCTTCTCCATGGCTGGATCCCTAATAATATTCCTTTACGTGCTAAGTGGTACCTAGAGAGTGGGATAGGTTTAATAAATACCCTAATCCTAACGTGTACCCTAACCCTAACCCATACCCTAACCCTAACGCGTACCCTAACCCTAACCCAAATCCTAACCCTAACACGTACGCTAATCCTAACCCGTACCCTAAACCAATCCCTAACCCTAAAACTAACCCTAACCCTTACCCTACGCCGTACCCTCACCCGTACCCTAACCCGTACCCTAAGACGTACCCTAACCCTAACCCTAACCCATACGCTACGCCGTACACTCACCCGTACCCTAACCCGTATCCTAAGCCGTATCCTAACCCTAACCAATACCCTACGCAGTACACTCACCCGTACCCTCACCCGTACCCTAAGCCGTACCCTAACCCCAACCCTAACCCTAACTCTAACCCTAACCCCTACCCTACGCCGTAACCTCACCTGTACCCTATCCCATACGCTAAGCCGTACCCTAAACCTAAAACTAACCCTAACCCTAACCCTAACCCATACCCTACGCCGTACCCTCACCCGTAACCTAACCCATACCCTAAGCCGTACCCTAACTCTAACCCTAACCCTAACCCTAACCCTTACCCATACCCTGCGCCGTACCCTAACCCATACAATAACCTGTATCCTAAGCCTTAACCTAACCCTAACCAATGACCTACACAGTACCCTCACCCGTACCCTAAGCCATACCCTAACCCTAACCCTAACACTAACCCTAACCCTAAACCCTACCCTATGCCGTACCCTCACCCATACCCTATCCCATACCCTAAGCCGTACCCTAACCCTAACACTAACCCTAACCCTAACCCTAACCCTAAACTACCCTTGACTGCTTTTGCCTCCATTAGATTTCCTAAGCACTAGTGTTTTAAGGAACAGGTTAAAAAGAAAATCCTAATGTGATTTTTTTATAATGTGTTTATTCTTTATCTTATCCTAGTGACGAAAATCTTCTCCATGGCTGGACCCTAAATAATATTCCTTTACGTGCTAAGTGGTATCTAGAGAGTGGGATAGGTTTAATAAATACCCTAATCCTAACGTGTACCCTAACCCTAACCTATACCCTAACCCTAATGCGTACCTTAACCCTAACCCAAACCCTAACCCTAACACGTACGCTAATCCTAACCCGTACCCTAAACCAAGCCCTAACCCTAAAACTAACCCTAACCCTAACCCTAACCCTAACCCATACGCTACGCCTTACCCTCACCCATACCCTAACCCGTATCCTAAGCCGTACCCTAACCCTAAACCTAACCCTAACCTCTACCCTACGCCGTACCCTCACCCGTACCCTAACCCGTACCCAAAGCCTTACCCTAACCCTAACCCTAACCCTCACCCATACCCCACGCCGTAACCTAACCCATATCCTAACCCGTATCCTAAGCCGTACCCTAACCCTAACCAATAACCTACGCAGTACCCTCACCAGTACCCTCACCCGTATCCTAAGCCCTACCCTAACCCTAACCCTAACCCTAACCCTAAACTACCCTTTACTGCTTTTGCCTCCATTAGATTTCCTAAACACTAGTGTTTTAAGGAACAGGTTAAAAAGAAAACCTTATGTGATTTTCTTATAATGTGTTTATTCTTTATCTTATCGTAGTGACTAAAATCTTCTCCATGGCTGAACCCCAAATAATATTCCTTTACGTGCTAAGTGGTATCTAGAGAGTGGGATAGGTTTAATAAATACCCTAATCCTAACGTGTACCCTAAACCTAACCCATACCCTAACCCTAACGCGTACCCTAACCCTAACCAAAACCCTAACTCGAACACGTATGCTAATCCTAACCCGTACCCTAAACCAATCCCTAACCCTAAAACTAACCCTAACCCTAACCCTAACCCTAACCCATTACCTACACCGTACCCTCACCCGTACCCTAACCCGTACCCTAAGCCGTACCCTAACCCTAACCCTAACCCTAAACCATACGCTACGCCGTACCCTCACCCATGCCCTAACCCGTATCCTAAGCCGTACCCTAACCCTAACCCTAACCCTAAACTATACCCTACGCCGTAACCTCACCCGTACCCTAACCCGTACCCTAAGCCGTACACTAACCCTAACCCTAACCCTAACCCTAATCCATACCGTACGCCATAACCTAACACGTACCCTAACCCGTATCCTAAGCCGTACCCTAACCCTAAACAATACCCTACGCAGTATCCTCACCCATACCCTCACCCGTACCCTAAGCCGTACCCTAACCCTAACCCTAACCCTAACCCTAACCCTAACCCTAACCCCTACCCTATGCCATACCCTCACCTGTACCCTATCCCATAACCTAAGCCGTACCATAACCCTAACACTAACCCTAACCCTAACCCATAACCTACGCCGTACCCTCACCCGTACCCTAACCCGTATCCTAAGACGTACCGTAACCCTAACCAATACCCTACGCAGTATCCTCACCCATACCCTCAACCGTACCCTAAGCCGTACCCTAACCCTAACCCTAACCCCTACCCTATGCCATACCCTCACCTGTACCCTATCCCATAACCTAAGCCGTACCCTAACCCTAACCCTAACCCTAACCCTAACCCATAACCTACGCCGTACCCTCACCCGTACCCTAACACGTACCCTAAGACGTACCGTAACCCTAACCCTAACACTAACCCTAACCCTAACCCACATTCTACGCCATACCCTCACTCGTACCCTAACCCGTACCCTAAGCCGTACCTTAACCCTAAACCTAACCCTAAACCATACGCTACGCCGTACCCTCACCCGTACCCTAACCCGTATCCTAAGCCGTACCCTAACCCTAACCCTAACCCTAAACTATACCCTACGCCGTAACCTCACCCGTACCCTAACCCGTACCCTAAGCCGTACCCTAACCCTAACCCTAACCCTAACCCTAACCCATAACCTACGCCGTACCCTCACCCGTACCCTAACACGTACCCTAAGACGTACCGTAACCCTAACCCTAACACTAACCCTAACCCAAACCCACACTCTACACCGTACCCTAACCCGTACCCTAACACGTATCCTAAGCCGTACCCTAACCCTAACCAATACCCTACGCAGTACCCTCACCCGTACCCTAACCCCTACCCTATGCCATACCCTCACCTGTACCCTATCCCATAACCTAAGCCGGACCATAACCCTAACACTAACCCTAACCCTAACCCATAAACTACGCCGTACCCTCACCCGTACCCTAACCCGTATCCTAAGACGTACCGTAACCCTAACCAATACCCTACGCAGTATCCTCACCCATACCCTCACCCGTACCCTAAGCCGTACCCTAACCCTAACCCTAACCCTAACCCTAACCCATAACCTACGCCGTACCCTCACCCGTACCCTAACACATACCCTAAGACGTACCGTAACCCTAACACTAACACTAACCCTAACCCTAACCCACACTCTACGCCGTAACCTAACCCGTACCCTAACACGTATCCTAAGCCATACCCTAACCCTAACCAATACTCTACGCCGTACCCTCACCCGTACCCTATCCCATACCCTAAGCCGTACCCTAACCCTAAGACTAACCCTAACACTAACCCTAACCCTAAACTACCCTTGATTGCTTTTGCCTCTTTTAGATTTCCTAAGCACTAGTGTTTTAAGGAACAGGTTAAAAAGAAAATACTAATGTGATTTTTTTATAATGGGTTTATTCTTTATCTTATCCTAGTGACTAAAATCTTCTCCATGGCTGGATCCCTAATAATATTCCTTTACGTGCTAAGTGGTATCTAGAGAGTGGGATAGGTTTAATAAATACCCTAATCCTAACGTGTACCCTAACCCTAACCCATACCCTAACCCTAACGCGTACCCTAACCCTAACCCTAACCCTAAACCATACGCTACGCAGTACCCTCACCCGTACCCTAACCCGTATCCTAAGCCGTACCCTAACCCAAAACCTAACCCTAACCCTAATGGCTACCCTATGCCGTACCCTATCCCATACCCTAAGCGGTACCCTAACCCTAGCACTAACCCTAAACCTAACCCTAACCCCTACCCTACGCCGTACCCTCACCCGTAACCTATCCCATACCCTAAGCCGTACCCTAACCCTAACACTAACCCTAACCCTAAACCTAACCCCTACCCTACGCCGTACCCTCACCCGTACCCTATCCCATAACCTAAGCCGTACCCTAAACCTAACCCTAACCCTAACCTATACACTACGCCATACCCTCACCCGTACCCTAACCCGTACCCTAAGCCGTACCCTAACCCTAACCCTAACCCTAACCTATACACTACGCCGTACCCTCACCCGTACCCTAACCCGTACCCTAAGCCGTACCCTAACCCTAACCCTAACCCTAACCCTAACCCTACGCCGTACCCTAACCCGTACCCTAACCCGTATTCTAAGCCGTACCCTAACCATAACCAATACCCTACACAGTACCCTCACCCGTACCCTCACCGCACCCTAAGCCATACCCAAACCCTAACCCTAACCCTAACCTATACACTACGCCATACCCTCACTCGTACCTTAACCCGTACCCTAAGCCATACCCTAACCCTAACCCTAACCCTAACCTATACACTACGCCATACCCTCACTCGTACCTTAACCCGTACCCTAAGCCATACCCTAACCCTAACCCTAACCCTAACCTATACACTACGCCGTACCCTCACCCGTACCCTAAACCGTATCCTAAGCCGTACCCTAACCCTAACCCTAACCCTAAACTATACCGTACGCCGTAACCTCACCCGTACCCTAACCCGTACCCTAAGCCGTACACTAACCCTAACCCTAACCCTAAGCCTAACCCATACCGTACGCCATAACCTAACACGTACCCTAACCCGTATCCTAAGCCGTACCCTAAGCCTAACCAATACCCTACGCAGTATCCTCACCCATACCCTCACCCGTACCCTAAGCCGTACCCTAACCCTAACCCTAACCCTAACCCTAACCCTAACCCTAACCCCTACCCTATGCCATACCCTCACCTGTACCCTATCCCATAACCTACGCCGTACAATAACCCTAACACTAACCCTAACCCTAACCCATAACCTACGCCGTACCCTCACCCGTACCCTAACCCGTATCCTAAGATGTACCGTAACCCTAACCAATACCCTACGCAGTATCCTCACCCATACCCTCACCCGTACCCTAAGACGTACCCTAACCCTAACCCTAACCCTAACCCATAACCTACGCCGTACCCTCACCCGTACCCTAACACGTACCCTAAGACGTACCGTAACCCTAACCCTAACACTAACCCTAACCCTAACCCACACTCTACGCCGTACCCTAACCCGTACCCTAACACGTATCCTAAGCCGTACCCTAACCCTAACCAATACCCTACGCAGTACCCTCACCCGTACCCTCACCCGTACCCTAAGCCATACCCTAACCATAACCCTAACCCTAACCCTAACCCCTACCCTACGCCGTACCCTCACCCGTACCCTATCCCATACCCTAAGCCGTACCCTAACCCTAACACTAACCCTAACACTAACCCTAACCCTAAACTACCCTTGATTGCTTTTGCCTCTATTAGATTTCCTAAGCACTAGTGTTTTAAGGAACAGGTTAAAAAGAAAATCCTAATGTGATTTTTTTTATAATGTGTTTATTCTTTATCTTATCCTAGTGACTAAAATCTTCTCCATGGCTGTATCCCTAATAATATTCCTTTACGTGCTAAGTGGTATCTAGAGAGTGGGATAGGTTTAATAAATACCCTAATCCTAACGTGTACCCTAACCCTAACCCATACCCTAACCCTAACGCGTACCCTAACCCTAACCCTAACCCTAAACCATACGCTACGCAGTACCCTCACCCGTACCCTAACCCGTATCCTAAGCCGTACCCTAACCCTAACCCTAACCCTAACCCTAACAGCTACCCTACGCTGTACCCTCTCCCATACCCTAAGCGGTACCCTAACCCTAACACTAACCCTAAACCTAACCCTAACCCCTACCCTACGCCGTACCTTCACCCGTAACCTATCCCATACCCTAAGCCGTACCCTAACCCTAACACTAACCCTAACCCTAAACCTAACCCCTACCCTACGCCGTACCCTCACCCGTACCCTATCCCATACCCTAAGCCGTACCCTAAACCTAACCCTAACTCTAACCTATACACTACGCCATACCCTCACCCATACCCTAAACCGTACCCTAAGCCGTACCTTAACCCTAACCCTAACCCTAACCTATACACTACGCCGTACCCTCACCCGTACCCTAACCCGTACCCTAAGCCGTACCCTAACCCTAACCCTAACCCTAACCCTAACCCTAACCCATACCCTACGCCGTACCCTAACCCGTACCCTAACCCGTATTCTAAGCCGTACCCTAACCATAACCAATACCCTACACAGTACCCTCAACCGTACCCTCACCGTACCCTAAGCCATACCCTAACCCTAACCCTAACCCTAACCTATACACTACGCCATACCCTCACTCGTACCCTAACCCGTACCCTAAGCCATACCCTAACCCTAACCCTAACCCTAACCTATACACTACGCCATACCCTCACTCGTACCCTAACCCGTACCCTAAGCCGTACCCTAACCCTAACCCTAACCCTAAACCATACGCTACGCCGTACCCTCACCCGTACCCTAACCCGTATCCTAAGCCGTACCCTAACCCTAACCTTAACCCTAAACTATACCCTACGCCGTAACCTCACCCGTACCCTAACCCGTACCCTAAGCCGTACCCTAACCCTAACCCTAACCCTAACCCTAACCCTAACCCTAACCCATACCGTACGCCATACCCTAACACGTACTCTAACCCGTATCCTAAGCCGTACCCTAACCCTAACCAATACCCTACGCAATATCCTCACCCATACCCTCACCCGTACCCTAAGCCGTACCCTAACCCTAACCCTAACCCTAACCCTAACCCATAACCTACGCCGTACCCTCACCCGTACCCTAACACGTACCCTAAGACGTGCCGTAACCCTAACCCTAACACTAACCCTAACCCTAACCCACACTCTACACCGTACCCTAACCCGTACCCTAACACGTATCCTAAGCCGTACCCTAACCCTAACCAATACCCTACGCAGTACCCTCACCCGTACCCTATCCCATACCCTAAGCCGTACCCTAACCCTAACACTAACCCGAACCCTAACCCTAACCCTAAACTACCCTTGATTGCTTTTGCCTCTATTAGATTTCCTAAGCACTAGTGTTTTAAGGAACAGGTTAAAAAGAAAATCCTAATGTGATTTTTTTTATAATGTGTTTATTCTTTATCTTATCCTAGTGACTAAAATCTTCTCCATGGCTGGATCCCTAATAATATTCCTTTACGTGCTAAGTGGTATCTAGAGAGTGGGATAGGTTTAATAAATACCCTAATCCTAACGTGTACCCTAACCCTAACCCATACCCTAACCCTAACGCGTACCCTAACCCTAACCCAAAACCTAACCCTAACACGTACGCTAATCCTAACCCATACCCTAAACCAATCCCTAACCCTAAAACTAACCCTAACCCTAACCATAACCCTAACCCTTACCCTACGACGTACCCTCACCCGTACACTAACCCGTACCCTAAGACGTACCCTAACCCTAACCCTAACCCATATGCTACGCCGTACCCTCACCCGTACCCTAACCCGTATCCTAAGCCGTACCCTAACCCTAACCCTAACCCTAACCCTAAGCCTAACCCATACCCTACGCCATACCCTAACCCATACCCTAACCTGTATCCTAAGCCATATCCTAACCCTAAACAATACCCTACGCAGTACCCTCACCCGTACCCTCACCCGTACCCTAAGCCGTACCCTAACCCCAACCCTAACCCTAACTCTAACCCTAACCCCTACCCTACGCCGTACCCTCACCCGTACCCTATTCCATACACTAAGCCGTACCCTAACCCTAACACTAACACTAACCCTAACCCTAACCCTAACCCATACCCTACGCCGTAACCTAACCCGTACCCTAAGCCGTACCCTAACCCTAACCCTAACCTATACACTACGCCGTACCCTCACCCGTACCCTAACCCGTACCCTAAGCCGTACCCTAACTCTAACCCTAACCCTAACCCTAACCCTTACCCATACCCTGCGCCGTACCCTAACCCATACAATAACCTGTATCCTAAGCCTTAACCTAACCCTAACCAATGACCTACACAGTACCCTCACCCGTACCCTACGCCATACCCTAACCCTAACCATAACACTAACCCTAACCCTAAACCCTACCCTATGCCGTACCCTCACCCATACCCTATCCCATACCCTAAGCCGTACCCTAACCCTAACACTAACCCTAACCCTAACCCTAACCCTAAACTACCCTTGACTGCTTTTGCCTCCATTAGATTTCCTAAGCACTAGTGTTTTAAGGAACAGGTTAAAAAGAAAATCCTAATGTGATTTTTTTATAATGTGTTTATTCTTTATCTTATCCTAGTGACGAAAATATTCTCCATGGCTGGACCCTAAATAATATTCCTTTACGTGCTAAGTGGTATCTAGAGAGTGGGATAGGTTTAATAAATACCCTAATCCTAACGTGTACCCTAACCCTAACCCATACCCTAACCCTAATGCATACCCTAACCCTAACCCAAACCCTAACCCTAACACGTACGCTAATCCTAACCCGTACCCTAAACCAATCACTAACCCTAAAACTAACCCTAACCCTAACCCTAACCCTAACACATACGCAACGCCGTACCCTCACCCATACCCTAACCCGTATCCTAAGCCGTACCCTAATCCTAAACCTAACCCTAACCTCTACCCTACGCCGTACCCTCACCCGTACCCTAACCCGTACCCAAAGTCTTACCCTAACCCTAACCCTAACCCTCACCCATACCCAATGCTGTAACCTAACCCATATCCTAACCCGTATCCTAAGCCGTACCCTAACCCTAACCAATACCCTACGCAGTACCCTCACCAGTACCCTCACCCTTATCCTAAGCCCTACCCTAACCCTAACCCTAACCCTAACCCTAAACTACCCTTTACTGCTCTTGCCTCCATTAGATTTCCTAAACACTAGTGTTTTAAGGAACAGGTTAAAAAGAAAACCTTATGTGATTTTTTTATAATGTGTTTATTCTTTATCTTATCCTAGTGACTAAAATCTTCTCCATGGCTGAACCCCAAATAATATTCCTTTACGTGCTAAGTGGTATCTAGAGAGTGGGATAGGTTTAATAAATACCCTAATCCTAAAGTGTACCCTAAACCTAACCCATACCCTAACCCTAACGCGTACCCTAACCCTAACCAAAACCCTAACCCGAACACGTATGCTAATCCTAACCCGTACCCTAAACCAATCCCTAACCCTAAAACTAACCCTAACCCTAACCCTAACCCTAACCCATAACCTACACCGTACCCTCACCCGTACCCTAACCCGTACCCTAAGCCGTACCCTAACCCTAACCCTAACCCTAAACCATACGCTATGCCGTACCCTCACCCGTACCCTAACCCGTATCCTAAGCCGTACCCTAACCCTAACCCTAACCCTAAAATATACCCTATGCCGTAACCTCACCCGTACCCTAACCCGTACCCTAAGCCGTACCCTAACCCTAACCCTAACCCTAACCCTAACCCTAACCCTAACCCATACCGTACGCCATACCCTAACACGTACCCTAACCCGTATCCTAAGCCCTACCCTAACCCTAACAAATACCCTATGCAGTATCCTCACCCATACCCTCACCCGTACCCTAAGCCGTACCCTAACCCTAACCCTAACCCTAACCCTAACCCATACCCTATGCAATACCCTCACCTGTACCCTATCCCATAACCTAAGCCGTACCCTAACCCTAACCCTAACCCTAACCCTAACCCATACGCTACGCCGTACCTTCACCCGTACCCTAACCCGTATCCTAAGCCGTACCCTAACCCTAACCCTAACCCTAACCCATACCCTACGCCATACCCTAACACGTACCCTAACCCGTATCCTAAGCCGTATCCTAACCCTAACCAATACCCTACGCAGTACCCTCACCCGTACCCTCACCCGTACCCTAAGCCGTACCCTAACCAAAACCCTAACCCTAACTCTAACCCTAACCCCTACCCTATGCCATACCCTCACCCGTAACCTAACCCGTACCCTAAGCCGTACCCTAACCCTAACCCTAACCTATACACTATGCCGTACCCTCACTCGTACCCTAACCCGTACCCTAAGCCGTACCCTAACTCTAACACTAACCATAACCCTAACCCTTACCCATACCCTGCGCCGTACCCTAACCCATACAATAACCTGTATCCTAAGCCTTAACCTAACCCTAACCAATGACCTACACAGTACCCTCACCCGTACCCTAAACCATACCCTAACCCTAACCCTAACACTAACCCTAACCCTAAACCCTACCCTATGCCGTACCCTCACCCATACCCTATCCCATACCCTAAGCCGTACCCTAACCCTAACACTAACCCTAACCCTAACCCTAACCCTAAACTACCCTTGACTGCTTTTGCCTCCATTAGATTTCCTAAACACTAGTGTTTTAAGGAACAGGTTAAAAAGAAAACCTTATGTGATTTTTTTATAATGTGTTTATTCTTTATCTTATCCTAGTGACTAAAATCTTCTCCATGGCTGAACCCCAAATAATATTCCTTTACGTGCTAAGTGGTATTTAGAGAGTGGGATAGGTTTAATAAATACCCTAATCCTAAAGTGTACCCTAAACCTAACCCATACCCTAACCCTAACGCGTACCTTAACCCTAACCAAAACCCTAACCCGAACAAGTATGCTAATCCTAACCCGTACCCTAAACCAATCCCTAACCCTAAAACTAACCCTAACCCTAACCCTAACCCTAACCCTAACCCTAACCCTAACCCTAACCCGTACCCTAAGCCGTACCCTAACCCTAACCCTAACCCTAACCCATACGCTACGCCGTACCCTCACCCGTACCCTAACCCGTATCCTAAGCCGTACCCTAACCCTAACCCTAACCCTAACACTAACCGCTACCCTACGCCGTACCCTATCCCATACCCTAAGCAGTACCCTAACCCTAACACTAACCCTAAACCTAACCCTAACCCCTACCCTACGCCGTACCCTCACCCGTAACCTATCCCATACCCTAAGCCGTACGCTAACCCTAACATTAACCCTAACCCTAAACCTAACCCCTACCCTACGCCGTACCCTCACCCGTACCCTCACCGTACACTAAGCCATACCATAAACCTAACCCTAACCCTAACCTATACACTACGCCATACCCTCACCCGTACCCTAACCCGTACCCTAACCCGTATCCTAAGCCGTACCCTAACCCTAACCCTAACCCTAACCCTAACCCATAACCTACGCCGTAACCTCACCCGTACCCTAACACGTACCCTAAAACGTACCGTAACCCTAACCCTAACACTAACCCTAACCCTAACCCACACTCTACACCGTACCCTAACCCGTACCCTAACACGTATCCTAAGCCGTACCCTAACCCTAACCAATACCCTACGCAGTACCCTCACCCGTACCCTCACCCGTACCCTAAGCCATACCCTAACCCTAACCCTAACACTAACCCTAACCCCTATCCTACGCCGTACCCTCACCCGTACCCTATCCCATACGCTAAGCCGTACCCTAACCCTAACACTAACACTAACCCTAACCCTAACTCTAACCCATACCCTACGCCGTACCCTCACCCGTAACCTAACCCGTACCCTAAGCCGTACCCTAACCCTAACCCTAACCCCTACCCTACGCCGTACCCTCACCCATACCCTATCCCATACCCTAAGCCGTACCCTAACCCTAACACTAACCCTAACCCTAACCCTAACCCTAAACTACCCTTGATTGCTTTTGCCTCTATTAGATTTCCTAAGCACTAGTGTTTTAAGGAAGAGGTTAAAAAGAAAATCCTAATGTGATTTTTTTATAATGTGTTTATTCTTTATCTTATCCTAGTGACTAAAATCTTCTCCATGGCTGGATCCCTAATAATATTCCTTTACGTGCTAAGTGGTATCTAGAGAGTGGGATAGGTTTAATAAATACCCTAATCCTAATGTGTACCCTAATCCTAACCCATGCCCTAACCCTAACGCGTACCCTAACCCTAACAAAAAACCTAACCCTAACACGTACGCTAATCCTAACCCGTACCCTAAACCAATCCCTAACCCTAAAACTAACCCTAACCCTAACCCTAACCCTAAACCTTACCCTACGCCGTACCCTCACCCGTACCCTAACCCGTACCCTAAGACGTACCCTAACCCTAACCCGAACCCATACCCTACGCCTTACCATAACCCGTACCCTAACCCGTATCCTAAGCCGTATCCTAACCCTAACCAATACCCTACGCAGTACCCTCACCCGTACCCTCACCCGTACCCTAAGCCGTACCCTAACCCCAACCCTAACCCTAACTCTAACCCTAACCCCTACCCTACGCCGTACCCTCACCCGTACCCTATCCCATACGCTAAGCCGTACCCTAACCCTAACACTAACACTAACCCTAACCCTAACCCTAACCCATACCCTACGCCGTACCCTCACCCGTAACCTAACCCGTACCCAAAGCCGTACCCTAACCCTAACCCTAACCTATACACTACGCCGTACCCTCACCCGTACCCTAACCCGTACCCTAAGCCGTACCCTAACTCTAACCCTAACCCTAACCCTAACCCTTACCCATACCCTGCGCCGTACCCTAACCCATACAATAACCTGTATCCTAAGCCTTAACCTAACCCTAACCAATGACCTACACAGTACCCTCACCCGTACCCTAAGCCATACCCTAACCCTAACCCTAACACTAACCCTAACCCTAAACCCTACCCTATGCCGTACCCTCACCCATACCCTATCCCATACCCTAAGCCGTACCCTAACCCTAACACTAACCCTAACCCTAACCCTAACCCTAAACTACCCTTGACTGCTTTTGCCTCCATTAGATTTCCTAAGCACTAGTGTTTTAAGGAACAGGTTAAAAAGAAAATCCTAATGTGATTTTTTTATAATGTGTTTATTCTTTATCTTATCCTAGTAACGAAAATCTTCTGCATGGCTGGACCCTAAATAATATTCCTTTACGTGCTAAGTGGTATCTAGAGAGTGGGATAGGTTTAATAAATACCCTAATCCTAACGTGTACCCTAACCCTAACCCTAATGCGTACCCTAACCCTAACCCAAACCCTAACCCTAACACGTACGCTAATCCTAACCCGTACCCTAAACCAATCCCTAACCCTAAAACTAACCCTAACCCTAACCCTAACCCTAACCCATACCCTACGCCGTACCCTCACCCGTACCCTAACCCGTACCCTAAGCCGTACCCTAACCCTAACCCTAACCCTAACCCATACGCTACGCCGTACCCTCACCCGTACCCTAACCCGTATCCTAAGCCGTACCCTAACCCTAACCCTAACCCTAACCTATAACCTACGCCGTACCCTCACCCGTACCCTAACCCGTATCCTAAGACGTACCGTAACCCTAACCAATACCCTACGCAGTATCCTCACCCATACCCTCACCCGTACCCTAAGCCGTACCCTAACCCTAACCCTAACCCTAACCCTAACCCATACCCTATGCCATACCCTCACCTGTACCCTATCCCATAACCTAAGCCGTACCCTAACCCTAACCCTAACCCTAACCCTAACCCATACGCTACGCCATACCTTCACCCGTACCCTAACCCGTATCCTAAGCCGTACCCTAACCCTAAACCTAACCCTAACCCTAACCCTAACCCTAACCCCAACCCATACCCTACGCCATACCCTAACACGTACCCTAACCCGTATCCTAAGCCGTATCCTAACCCTAACCAATACCCTACGCAGTACCCTCACCCGCACCCTCACCCGTACCCTAAGCCGTACCCTAACCCAAACCGTAACCCTAACTCTAACCCTAACCCCTACCCTACGCCGTACCCTCACCCGTACCCTATCCCATACGCTAAGCCGTAACCTAACCCTAACACTAACACTAACCCTAACCCTAACCCTAACCCTAAACCATACCCTATGCCGTACCCTCACCCGTAACCTAACCCGTACCCTAAGCCGTACACTAACCCTAACCCTAACCTATACACTATGCCGTACCCTCACCCGTACCCTAACCCATACCCTAAGCCGTACCCTAACTCTAATCCTAACCCTAACCCTAACCCTTACCCATACCCTGCGCCGTACCCTAACCCATACAATAACCTGTATCCTAAGCCTTAACCTAACCCTAACCAATGACCTACACAGTACCCTCACCCGTACCCTAAGCCATACTCTAATCCTAACCCTAACACTAACCCTAACCCTAAACCCTACCCTATGCCGTACCCTCACCCATACCCTATCTCATACCCTAAGCCGTACCCTAACCCTAACACTAACCCTAACCCTAACCCTAACCCTAAACTACCCTTGACTGCTTTTGCCTCCTTTAGATTTCCTAAGCACGAGTGTTTTAAGGAACAGGATAAAAAGAAAATCCTAATGTGATTTTTTTATAATGTGTTTATTCTTTATCTTATCCTATTGACGAAAATCTTCTCCATGGATGGACCCTAAATAATATTCCTTTACGTGCTAAGTGGTATCTAGAGAGTGGGATAGGTTTAATAAATACCCTAATCCTAACGTGTACCCTAAACCTAACCCATACCAACCCTAACGCGTACCCTAACCCTAACCAAAACCCTAACCCGAACAAGTATGCTAATCCTAACCCTTACCCTAAACCAATCCCTAACCCTAAAACTAACCCTAACCCTAACCCTAACCCTAACCCATAACCTACGCAGTACCCTCACCCGTACCCTAACCCGTACCCTAAGCCGTACCCTAACCCTAACCCTAACCCATACGCTACGCCGCACCCTCACCCGTACCCTAACCCGTATCCTAAGCCGTACCCTAACCCTAACCCTAACCCTAACCGCTACCCTACGCCGTACCCTATCCCATACCTAAGCGGTACCCTAAACCTAACACTAACCCTAAACCTAACCCTAACCCCTACCCTACGCCGTACCCTCACCCGGAACCTATCCCATACCCTAAGCCGTACCCTAACCCTAACACTAACCCTAACCCTAAACCTAACCCCTACCCTACGCCGTACCCTCACCCATACCCTATCCCATACCCTAAGCCGTACCCTAACCCTAACCCTAACCCTAACATATACACTACGCCGTACCCTCACCCGTACCCTAACCCGTACCCTAACCCTAACCCTAACCCTAACCCATACCCTACGCCGTACCCTAAACTGTACCCTAACCCGTATTCTAAGCCGTACCCTAACCATAACCAATACCCTACACAGTACCCTCACCCGTACCCTCACCCGTACCCTAAGCCATACCCTAACCCTAACCCTAACCCTAACTTATACACTACGCCATACCCTCACCCGTACCCTAACCCGTACCCTAAGCCGTACCCTAACCCTAACCCTAACCCTAAACTATACCCTACGCCGTAACCTCACCCGTACCCTAACCCGTACCCTAAGCCGTATCCTAACCCTAACCCTAACCCTAACCCTAACCCATAGCATACGCCATACCCTAACACGTACCCTAACCCGTATCCTAAGCCGTACCCTAACCCTAACCAATACCCTACGAAGTATCCTCACCCATACCCTCACCCGTACCCTAAGCCGTACCCTAACCCTAACCCTAACCCTAAACCTAACCCTAACCCCTACCCTATGCCATACCCTCACCTGTACCCTATCCCATAACCTAAGCCGTACCATAACCCTAACACTAACCCTAACCCTAACCCATAACCTACGCCGTACCCTCACCCGTACCCTAACCCGTATCCTAAGCCGTACCCTAACCCTAACCCTAACCCTAACCCTAACCCATAACCTACGCCTTACCCTCACCCGTACCCTAACACGTACCCTAAGACGTACCGTAACCCTAACCCTAACACTAACACTAACCCTAACCCACACTCTACGCCGTACCCTATCCCGTACCCTAACACGTATCCTAAGCCGTACCCTAACCCTAACCAATACCCTACGCAGTACCCTCACCCGTACCCTCACCTGTACCCTAAGCCATACCCTAACCCTAACCCTAACGCTAACCCTAACCCCTACCCTACGCCGTACCCTCACCCGTACCCTATCCCATACCCTAAGCCGTACCCTAACCCTAACACTAACCCTAACCCTAACCCTAACCCTAAACTACCCTTGATTGCTTTTGCCTCTATTAGATTTCCTAAGCACTAGTGTTTTAAGGAACAGGTTAAAAAGAAAATCCTAATGTGATTTTTTTATAATGTGTTTATTCTTTATCTTATCCTAGTGACTAAAATCTTCTCCATGGCTGGATCCCTAATAATATTCCTTTACGTGCTAAGTGGTATCTAGAGAGTGGGATAGGTTTAATAAATACCCTAATCCTAACGTGTACCCTAACCCTAACCCATACCCTAACCCTAACGCGTACCCTAACCCTAACCCAAACCCTAACCCTAACACGTACGCTAATCCTAACCCGTACCCTAAACCAATCCCTAACCCTAAAACTAACCCTAACCCTAACCCTAACCCATACGCTACGCCGTACCCTCACCCATACCCTAACCCGTATCCTAAGCCGTACCCTAACCCTAACCAATAACCTACGCAGTACCCTCACCAGTACCCTCACCCGTATCCTAAGCCCTACCCTAACCCTAACCCTAACCCTAACCCTAAACTACCCTTTACTGCTTTTGCCTCCATTAGATTTCCTAAACACTAGTGTTTTAAGGAACAGGTTAGAAAGAAAACCTTATGTGATTTTTTTATAATGTGTTTATTCTTTATCTTATCCTAGTGACTAAAATCTTCTCCATGGCTGAACCCCAAATAATATTCCTTTACGTGCTAAGTGGTATCTAGAGAGTGGGATAGGTTTAATAACTACCCTAATCCTAAAGTGTACCCTAAACCTAACCCATACCCTAACCCTAACGCGTACCCTAACCCTAACCAAAACCCTACCCGAACACGTATGCTAATCCTAACCCGTACCCTAAACCAATCCCTAACCCTAAAACTAACCCTAACCCTAACCCTAACCCATAACCTACACCGTACCCTCACCCGTACCCTAACCCGTACCCTAAGCCGTACCCTAACCCTAACCCTAACCCTAAACCATACGCTACGCCGTACCCTCACCCGTACCCTAACCCGTATCCTAAGCCGTACCCTAACCCTAACCCTAACCCTAAACTATACCCTGTGCCGTAACCTCACCCGTACCCTAACCCGTACCCTAAGCCGTACCCTAACCCTAACCCTTACCCTAACCCTAACCCTAACCCATACCGTACGCCATACCCTAACATGTACCCTAACCCGTATCCTAAGCCGTACCCTAACCCTAACCAATACCCTACGCAGTATCCTCACCCATACCCTCACCCATACCCTAAGCCGTACCCTAAACGTAACCCTAACCCTAACCCTAACCCCTACCCTATGCCATACCCTCACCTGTACCCTATCCCATAACCTAAGCCGTACCATAACCCTAACACTAACCCTAACCCTAACCCATAACCTACGCCGTACCCTCACCCGTACCCTAACACGTACCCTAAGACGTACCGTAACCCTAACCCTAACACTAACCCTAACCCTAACCCACACTCTATGCTGTACCCTAACCCGTACCCTAACACGTATCCTAAGCCGTACCCTAACCCTAACCAATACCCTACGCAGTACCCTCACCCGTACCCTCACCCGTACCCTAAGCCATACCCTAACCCTAACCCTAACCCTAACCGCTACCCTACGCCGTACCCTATCCCATACCCTAAGCGGTACCCTAAACCTAACACTAACCCTAAACCTAACCCTAACCCCTACCCTATGCCGTACCCTCACCCGTAACCTATCCCATACCCTAAGCCGTACCCTAACCCTAACACTAACCCTAACCCTAAACCTAACCTCTACCCTACGCCGTACCCTCACCCATACCCTATCCCATACCCTAAGCCGTACCCTAACCCTAACCCTAACACTAACCTATACACTATGCCGTACCCTCACCCGTACCCTAACCCGTACCCTAAGCCGTACCCTAACCCTAACACTAACCCTAACCCTAACCCTAACCCATACCCTACGCCGTACCCTAAACCGTACCCTAACCCGTATTCTAAGCCGTACCCTAACCATAACCAATACCCTACACAGTACCCTCACCCGTACCCTTACCCGTACCCTAAGCCATACCCTAACCCTAACCCTAACCCTAACCTATACACTACGCCATACTCTCACCCGTACCCTAACCCGTACCCTAAGCCGTACCCTAACCCTAACCCTAACCCTAAACTATACCCTACGCCGTAACCTCACCCGTACCCTAACCCGTACCCTAAGCCGTACCCTAACCCTAACCCTAACCCTAACCCTAACCCTAACCCATAGCGTACGCCATACCCTAACATGTACCCTAACCCGTATCCTAAGCCGTACCCTAACCCTAACCAATACCCTACGCAGTATCCTCACCCATACCCTCACCCGTACCCTAAGCCGTACCCTAACCCTAACCCTAACCCTAACCCTAACGCGTACCCTAACCCTAACCCAAAACCTAACCCTAACACGTACGCTAATCCTAACCCATACCCTAAACCAATCCCTAACCCTAAAACTAACCCTAACCCTAACCATAACCCTAACCCTTACCCTACGACGTACCCTCACCCGTACACTAACCCGTACCCTAAGACGTACCCTAACCCTAACCCTAACCCATATGCTACGCCGTACCCTCACCCGTACCCTAACCCGTATCCTAAGCCGTACCCTAACCCTAACCCTAACCCTAACCCTAAGCCTAACCCATACCCTACGCCATACCCTAACCCATACCCTAACCCGTATCCTAAGCCATATCCTAACCCTAAACAATACCCTACGCAGTACCCTCACCCGTACCCTCACCCGTACCCTAAGCCGTACCCTAACCCCAACCCTAACCCTAACTCTAACCCTAACCCCTACCCTACGCCGTACCCTCACCCGTACCCTATCCCATACACTAAGCCGTACCCTAACCCTAACACTAACACTAACCCTAACACTAACCCTAACCCATACCCTACGCCGTAACCTAACCCGTACCCTAAGCCGTACCCTAACCCTAACCCTAACCTATACACTACGCCGTACCCTCACCCGTACCCTAACCCGTACCCTAAGCCGTACCCTAACTCTAACCCTAACCCTCACCCATACCCAATGCTGTAACCTAACCCATATCCTAACCCGTATCCTAAGCCGTACCCTAACCCTAACCAATAACCTACGCAGTACCCTCACCAGTACCCTCACCCTTATCCTAAGCCCTACCCTAACCCTAACCCTAACCCTAACCCTAAACTACCCTTTACTGCTCTTGCCTCCATTAGATTTCCTAAACACTAGTGTTTTAAGGAACAGGTTAAAAAGAAAACCTTATGTGATTTTTTTATAATGTGTTTATTCTTTATCTTATCCTAGTGACTAAAATCTTCTCCATGGCTGAACCCCAAATAATATTCCTTTACGTGCTAAGTGGTATCTAGAGAGTGGGATAGGTTTAATAAATACCCTAATCCTAAAGTGTACCCTAAACCTAACCCATACCCTAACCCTAACGCGTACCCTAACCCTAACCAAAACCCTAACCCGAACACGTATGCTAATCCTAACCCGTACCCTAAACCAATCCCTAACCCTAAAACTAACCCTAACCCTAACCCTAACCCTAACCCATAACCTACACCGTACCCTCACCCGTACCCTAACCCGTACCCTAAGCCGTACCCTAACCCTAACCCTAACCCTAAACCATACGCTACGCCGTACCCTCACCCGTACCCTAACCCGTATCCTAAGCCGTACCCTAACCCTAACCCTAACCCTAACATATACTCTATGCCGTAACCTCACCCGTACCCTAACCCGTACCCTAAGCCGTACCCTAACCCTAACCCTAACCCTAACCGTAACCCTAACCCTAACCCATACCGTACGCCATACCCTAACACGTACCCTAACCCGTATCCTAAGCCCTACCCTAACCCTAACAAATACCCTATGCAGTATCCTCACCCATACCCTCACCCGTACCCTAAGCCGTACCCTAACCCTAACCCTAACCCTAACCCTAACCCATACCCTATGCAATACCCTCACCTGTACCCTATCCCATAACCTAAGCCGTACCCTAACCCTAACCCTAACCCTAACCCTAACCCATACGCTACGCCGTACCTTCACCCGTACCCTAACCCGTATCCTAAGCCGTACCCTAACCCTAACCCTAACCCTAACCCTAACCCTAACCCTAACCCTAACCCTAACCCATACCCTACGCCATACCCTAACACGTACCCTAACCCGTATCCTAAGCCGTATCCTAACCCTAACCAATACCCTACGCAGTACCCTCACCCGTACCCTCACCCGTACCCTAAGCCGTACCCTAACCAAAACCCTTACCCTAACTCTAACCCTAACCCCTACCCTATGCCATACCCTCACCCGTAACCTAACCCGTACCCTAAGCCGTACCCTAACCCTAACCCTAACCTATACACTATGCCGTACCCTCACTCGTCCCCTAACCCGTACCCTAAGCCGTACCCTAACTCTAACCCTAACCCTAACCCTAACCCTTACCCATACCCTGCGCCGTACCCTAACCCATACAATAACCTGTATCCTAAGCCTTAACCTAACCCTAACCAATGACCTACACAGTACCCTCACCCGTACCCTAAACCATACCCTAACCCTAACCCTAACACTAACCCTAACCCTAAACCCTACCCTATGCCGTACCCTCACCCATACCCTATCCCATACCCTAAGCCGTACCCTAACCCTAACACTAACCCTAACCCTAACCCTAACCCTAAACTACCCTTGACTGCTTTTGCCTCCATTAGATTTCCTAAACACTAGTGTTTTAAGGAACAGGTTAAAAAGAAAACCTTATGTGATTTTTTTATAATGTGTTTATTCTTTATCTTATCCTAGTGACTAAAATCTTCTCCATGGCTGAACCCCAAATAATATTCCTTTACGTGCTAAGTGGTATTTAGAGAGTGGGATAGGTTTAATAAATACCCTAATCCTAAAGTGTACCCTAAACCTAACCCATACCCTAACCCTAACGCGTACCTTAACCCTAACCAAAACCCTAACCCGAACAAGTATGCTAATCCTAACCCGTACCCTAAACCAATCCCTAACCCTAAAACTAACCCTAACCCTAACCCTAACCCTAACCCTAACCCTAACCCTAACCCTAACCCTAACCCTAACCCTAACCCGTACCCTAAGCCGTACCCTAACCCTAACCCTAACCCTAACCCATACGCTACGCCGTACCCTCACCCGTACCCTAACCCGTATCCTAAGCCGTACCCTAACCCTAACCCTAACCCTAACACTAACCGCTACCCTACGCCGTACCCTATCCCATACCCTAAGCAGTACCCTAACCCTAACACTAACCCTAAACCTAACCCTAACCCCTACTCTACGCCGTACCCTCACCCGTAACCTATCCCATACCCTAAGCCGTACGCTAACCCTAACATTAACCCTAACACTAAACCTAACCCCTACCCTACGCCGTACCCTCACCCGTACCCTCACCGTACCCTAAGCCATACCCTAAACCTAACCCTAACCCTAACCTATACACTACGCCATACCCTCACCCGTACCCTAACCCGTACCCTAACCCGTATCCTAAGCCGTACCCTAACCCTAACCCTAACCCTAACCCTAACCCATAACCTACGCCGTACCCTCACCCGTAACCTAACCCGTACCCTAAGCCGTACCCTAACCCTAACCCTAACCCCTACCCTACGCCGTACCCTCACCCATACCCTATCCCATACCCTAAGCCGTACCCTAACCCTAACACTAACCCTAACCCTAACCCTAACCCTAAACTACCCTTGATTGCTTTTGCCTCTATTAGATTTCCTAAGCACTAGTGTTTTAAGGAAGAGGTTAAAAAGAAAATCCTAATGTGATTTTTTTATAATGTGTTTATTCTTTATCTTATCCTAGTGACTAAAATCTTCTCCATGGCTGGATCCCTAATAATATTCCTTTACGTGCTAAGTGGTATCTAGAGAGTGGGATAGGTTTAATAAATACCCTAATCCTAATGTGTACCCTAATCCTAACCCATGCCCTAACCCTAACGCGTACCCTAACCCTAACAAAAAACCTAACCCTAACACGTACGCTAATCCTAACCCGTACCCTAAACCAATCCCTAACCCTAAAACTAACCCTAACCCTAACCCTAACCCTAACCCTTACCCTACGCCGTACCCTCACCCGTACCCTAACCCGTACCCTAATACGTACCCTAACCCTAACCCGAACCCATACGCTACGCCGTACCCTCACCCGTACCCTAACCCGTATCCTAAGCCGTACCCTAACCCTAACCCTAACCCTAACCCTAACCCATACCCTACGCCTTACCATAACCCGTACCCTAACCCGTATCCTAAGCCGTATCCTAACCCTAACCAATACCCTACGCAGTACCCTCACCCGTACCCTCACCCGTACCCTAAGCCGTACCCTAACCCCAACCCTAACCCTAACTCTAACCCTAACCCCTAACCTACGCCGTACCCTCACCCGTACCCTATCCCATACGCTAAGCCGTACCCTAACCCTAACACTAACACTAACCCTAACCCTAACCCTAACCCATACCCTACGCCGTACCCTCACCCGTAACCTAACCCGTACCCAAAGCCGTACCCTAACCCTAACCCTAACCTATACACTACGCCGTACCCTCACCCGTACCCTAACCCGTACCCTAAGCCGTACCCTAACTCTAACCCTAACCCTAACCCTAACCCTTACCCATACCCTGCGCCGTACCCTAACCCATACAATAACCTGTATCCTAAGCCTTAACCTAACCCTAACCAATGACCTACACAGTACCCTCACCCGTACCCTAAGCCATACCCTAACCCTAACCCTAACACTAACCCTAACCCTAAACCCTACCCTATGCCGTACCCTCATCCATACCCTATCCCATACCCTAAGCCGTACACTAACCATAACACTAACCCTAACCCTAACCCTAACCCTAAACTACCCTTGACTGCTTTTGCCTCCATTAGATTTCCTAAGCACTAGTGTTTTAAGGAACAGGTTAAAAAGAAAATCCTAATGTGATTTTTTTATAATGTGTTTATTCTTTATCTTATCCTAGTAACGAAAATCTTCTCCATGGCTGGACCCTAAATAATATTCCTTTACGTGCTAAGTGGTATCTAGAGAGTGGGATAGGTTTAATAAATACCCTAATCCTAACGTGTACCCTAACCCTAACCCTAATGCGTACCCTAACCCTAACCCAAACCCTAACCCTAACACGTACGCTAATCCTAACCCGTACCCTAAACCAATCCCTAACCCTAAAACTAACCCTAACCCTAACCCTAACCCTAACCCATACCCTACGCCGTACCCTCACCCGTACCCTAACCCGTACCCTAAGCCGTACCCTAACCCTAACCCTAACCCTAACCCATACGCTACGCCGTACCCTCACCCGTACCCTAACCCGTATCCTAAGCCGTACCCTAACCCTAACCCTAACCCTAACCTATACCCTACGCCGTACCCTCACCCGTACCCTAACCCGTATCCTAAGACGTACCGTAACCCTAACCAATACCCTACGCAGTATCCTCACCCATACCCTCACCCGTACCCTAAGCCGTACCCTAACCCTAACCCTAACCCTAACCCTAACCCATACCCTATGCCATACCCTCACCTGTACCCTATCCCATAACCTAAGCCGTACCCTAACCCTAACCCTAACCCTAACCCTAACCCCAACCCATACCCTACGCCATACCCTAACACGTACCCTAACCCGTATCCTAAGCTGTATCCTAACCCTAACCAATACCCTACGCAGTACCCTCACCCGCACCCTCACCCGTACCCTAAGCCGTACCCTAACCCAAACCGTAACCCTAACTCTAACCCTAACCCCTACCCTACGCCGTACCCTCACCCGTACCCTATCCCATATGCTAAGCCGTAACCTAACCCTAACACGAACACTAACCCTAACCCTAACCCTAACCCTAAACCATACCCTATGCCGTACCCTCACCCGTAACCTAACCCGTACCCTAAGCCGTACACTAACCCTAACCCTAACCTATACACTATGCCGTACCCTCACCCGTACCCTAACCCATACCCTAAGCCGTACCCTAACTCTAACCCTAACCCTAACCCTAACCCTTACCCATACCCTGCGCCGTACCCTAACCCATACAATAACCTGTATCCTAAGCCTTAACCTAACCCTAACCAATGACCTACACAGTACCCTCACCCGTACCCTAAGCCATACCCTAACCCTAACCCTAACACTAACCCTAACCCTGAACCCTACCCTATGCCGTACCCTCACCCATACCCTATCTCATACCCTAAGCCGTACCCTAACCCTAACACTAACCCTAACCCTAACCCTAACCCTAAACTACCCTTGACTGCTTTTGCCTCCATTAGATTTCCTAAGCACGAGTGTTTTAAGGAACAGGATAAAAAGAAAATCCTAATGTGATTTTTTTATAATGTGTTTATTCTTTATCTTATCCTATTGACGAAAATCTTCTCCATGGCTGGACCCTAAATAATATTCCTTTACGTGCTAAGTGGTATCTAGAGAGTGGGATAGGTTTAATAAATACCCTAATCCTAACGTGTACCCTAAACCTAACCCATACCAACCCTAACGCGTACCCTAACCCTAACCAAAACCCTAACCCGAACAAGTATGCTAATCCTAAACCTTACCCTAAACCAATCCCTAACCCTAAAACTAACCCTAACCCTAACCCTAACCCTAACCCATAACCTACGCAGTACCCTCACCCGTACCCTAACCCGTACCCTAAGCGGTACCCTAACCCTAACCCTAACCCATACGCTACGCCGCACCCTCACCCGTACCCTAACCCGTATCCTAAGCCGTACCCTAACCCTAACCCTAACCCTAACCGCTACCCTACGCCGTACCCTATCCCATACCCTAAGCGGTACCCTAAACCTAACACTAACCCTAAACCTAACCCTAACCCCTACCCTACGCCGTACCCTCACCCATAACCTATCCCATACCCTAAGCCGTACCCTAACCCTAACACTAACCCTAACCCTAAACCTAACCCCTACCCTACGCCGTACCCTCACCCATACCCTATCCCATACCCTAAGCCGTACCCTAACCCTAACCCTAACCCTAACCTATACACTACGCCGTACCCTCACCCGTACCCTAACCCGTACCCTAACCCTAACCCTAACCCTAACCCATACCCTACGCCGTACCCTAAACTGTACCCTAACCCGTATTCTAAGCCGTACCCTAACCATAACCAATACCCTACACAGTACCCTCACACGTACCCTCACCCGTACCCTAAGCCATACCCTAACCCTAACCCTAACGCTAACCCTAACCCCTACCCTACGCCGTACCCTCACCCGTACCCTATCCCATACCCTAAGCCGTACCCTAACCCTAACACTAACCCTAACCCTAACCCTAACCCTAAACTACCCTTGATTGCTTTTGCCTCTATTAGATTTCCTAAGCACTAGTGTTTTAAGGAACAGGTTAAAAAGAAAATCCTAATGTGATTTTTTTATAATGTGTTTATTCTTTATCTTATCCTAGTGACTAAAATCTTCTCCATGGCTGGATCCCTAATAATATTCCTTTACGTGCTAAGTGGTATCTAGAGAGTGGGATAGGTTTAATAAATACCCTAATCCTAACGTGTACCCTAACCCTAACCCATACCCTAACCCTAACGCGTACCCTAACCCTAACCCAAACCCTAACCCTAACACGTACGCTAATCCTAACCCGTACCCTAAACCAATCCCTAACCCTAAAACTAACCCTAACCCTAACCCTAACCCATACGCTACGCCGTACCCTCACCCATACCCTAACCCGTATCCTAAGCCGTACCCTAACCCTAAACCTAACCCTAACCTCTACCCTACGCCGTACCCTCACCCGTACCCTAACCCGTACCCAAAGCCTTACCCTAACCCTAACCCTAACCCTCACCCATACCCAACGCCGTAACCTAACCCATATCCTAACCCGTATCCTAAGCCGTACCCTAACCCTAACCAATAACCTACGCAGTACCCTCACCAGTACCCTCACCCGTATCCTAAGCCCTACCCTAACCCTAACCCTAACCCTAACCCTAAACTACCCTTTACTGCTTTTTCCTCCATGAGATTTCCTAAACACTAGTGTTTTAAGGAACAGGTTAGAAAGAAAACCTTATGTGATTTTTTTATAATGTGTTTATTCTTTATCTTATCCTAGTGACTAAAATCTTCTCCATGGCTGAACCCCAAATAATATTCCTTTACGTGCTAAGTGGTATCTAGAGAGTGGGATAGGTTTAATAACTACCCTAATCCTAAAGTGTACCCTAAACCTAACCCATACCCTAATCCTAACGCGTACCCTAACCCTAACCAAAACCCTACCCGAACACGTATGCTAATCCTAACCCGTACCCTAAACCAATCCCTAACCCTAAAACTAACCCTAACCCTAACCCTAACCCATAACCTACACCGTACCCTCACCCGTACCCTAACCCGTACCCTAAGCCGTACCCTAACCCTAACCCTAACCCTAAACCATACGCTACGCCGTACCCTCACCCGTACCCTAACCCGTATCCTAAGCCGTACCCTAACCCTAACCCTAACCCTAAACTATACCCTGTGCCGTAACCTCACCCGTACCCTAACCCGTACCCTAAGCCGTACCCTAACCCTAACCCTTACCCTAACCCTAACCCTAACCCATACCGTACGCCATACCCTAACACGTACCCTAACCCGTATCCTAAGCCGTACCCTAACCCTAACCAATACCCTACGCAGTATCTTCACCCATACCCTCACCCATACCCTAAGCCGTACCCTAAACGTAACCCTAACCCTAACCCTAACCCTAACCCCTACCCTATGCCATACCCTCACCTGTACCCTATCCCATAACCTAAGCCGTACCATAACCCTAACACTAACCCTAAGCCTAACCCATAACCTACGCCATACCCTCACCCGTACCCTAACCCGTATCCTAAGCCGTACCCTAACCCTAACCCTAACCCTAACCCTAACCCATAACCTACGCCGTACCCTCACCCGTACCCTAACACGTACCCTAAGACATACCGTAACCCTAACCCTAACACTAACCCTAACCCTAACCCACACTCTATGCTGTACCCTAACCCGTACCCTAACACGTATCCTAAGCCGTACCCTAACCCTAACCAATACCCTACGCAGTACCCTCACCCGTACCCTCACCCGTACCCTAAGCCATACCCTAACCCTAACCCTAACCCTAACCGCTACCCTACGCCGTACCCTATCCCATACCCTAAGCGGTACCCTAAACCTAACACTAACCCTAAACCTAACCCTAACCCCTACCCTATGCCGTACCCTCACCCGTAACCTATCCCATACCCTAAGCCGTACCCTAACCCTAACCCTAACCCATACCCTATGCCGTACCCTAAACCGTACCCTAACCCGTATTCTAAGCCGTACCCTAACCATAACCAATACCCTACACAGTACCCTCACCCGTACCCTTACCCGTACCCTAAGCCATACCCTAACCCTAACCGTAACCCTAAAAAATACACTACGCCATACTCTCACCCGTACCCTAACCCGTACCCTAAGCCGTACCCTAACCCTAACCCTAACCCTAAACTATACCCTACGCCGTAACCTCACCCGTACCCTAACCCGTACCCTAAGCCGTACCCTAACCCTAACCCTAACCCTAACCCTAACCCTAACCCATAGCGTACGCCATACCCTAACATGTACCCTAACCCGTATCCTAAGCCGTACCCTAACCCTAACCAATACCCTACGCAGTATCCTCACCCATACCCTCACCCGTACCCTAAGCCGTACCCTAACCCTAACCCTAACCCTAACCCTAAAACATACCCTAACCCTAACCCAAACCCTAACACTAACACGTACGCTAATCCTAACCCGTACCCTAAACCAATCCCTAACCCTAAAACTAACCCTAACCCTAACCCTAACCCTAACCCATACGCTACGCCGTACCCTCACCCATACCCTCACCCGTATCCTAAGCCCTACCCTAACCCTAACCCTAACCCTAACCCTAAACTACCCTTTACTGCTTTTGCCTCCATTAGATTTCCTAAACACTAGTGTTTTAAGGAACAGGTTAAAAAGAAAACCTTATGTGATTTTTTTATAATGTGTTTATTCTTTATCTTATCCTAGTGACTAAAATCTTCTCCATGGCTGAACCCCAAATAATATTCCTTTACGTGCTAAGTGGTATCTAGAGAGTGGGATAGGTTTAATAAATACCCTAATCCTAAAGTGTACCCTAAACCTAACCCATACCCTAACCCTAACGCGTACCCTAACCCTAACCAAAACCCTAACCCGAACACGTATGCTAATCCTAACCCGTACCCTAAACCAATCCCTAACCCTAACCCTAACCCTAACCCTAACCCTAACCCTAAACCATACGCTACGCCGTACCCTCACCCGTACCCTAACCCGTATCCTAAGCCGTACCCTAACCCTAACCCTAACCCTAAACTATACCCTACGCCGTAACCTCACCCGTACCCTAACCCGTACACTAAGCCGTACCCTAACCCTAACCCTAACCCTAACCCTAACCCTAACCCTAACCCATACCGTACGCCATACCCTAACACGTACCCTAACCCGTATCCTAAGCCGTTCCCTAACCCTAACCAATACCCTATGCAGTATCCTCACCCATACCCTCACCCGTACCCTAAGCCGTACCCTAGCCCTAACCCTAACCCTAACCCTAACCCTAAACCCTACCCTATGCCATACCCTCACCTGTACCCTATTCCATAACCTAAGCCGTACTATACCCCTAACACTAACCCTAACCCTAACCCACAACCTATGCCGTACCCTCATCCGTACCCTAACCCGTATCCTAAGACGTACCGTAACCCTAACCAATACCCTACGCAGTATCCTCACCCATACCCTCACCCGTAACCTAAGCCGTACCCTAACCCTAACCCTAACCCTAACCCTAACCCATACCCTATGCCATACCCTCACCTGTATCCTATCCCATAACCTAAGCCGTACCCTAACCCTAACCCTAACCCTAACCCTAACCCATACGCTACGCCGTACCTTCACCCGTACCCTAACCCGTATCCTAAGCCGTACCCTAACCCTAAACCTAACCCTAACCCTAACCCTAACCCCAACCCATACCCTACGCCATACCCTAACACGTACCCTAACCCGTATCCTAAGCCGTATCCTAACCCTAACCAATACCCTACGCAGTACCCTCACCCGTACCCTCACCCGTACCCTAAGCCGTACCCTAACCCAAACCGTAACCCTAACTCTAACCCTAACCCCTACCCTACGCCGTACCCTCACCCGTACCCTATCCCATACGCTAAGCCGTAACCTAACCCTAACACTAACACTAACCCTAACCCTAACCCTAACCCTAAACCATACCCTATGCCGTACCCTCACCCGTAACCTAACCCGTACCCTAAGCCGTACACTAACCCTAACCCTAACCTATACACTATGCCGTACCCTCACCCGTACCCTAACCCATACCCTAAGCCGTACCCTAACTCTAACCCTAACCCTAACCCTAACCCTTACCCATACCCTGCGCCGTACCCTAACCCATACAATAACCTGTATCCTAAGCCTTAACCTAACCCTAACCAATGACCTACACAGTACCCTCAACCGTACCCTAAGCCATACTCTAATCCTAACCCTAACACTAACCCTAACCCTAAACCCTACCCTATGCCGTACCCTCACCCATACCCTATCTCATACCCTAAGCCGTACCCTAACCCTAACACTAACCCTAACCCTAACCCTAACCCTAAACTACCCTTGACTGCTTTTGCCTCCATTAGATTTCCTAAGCACGAGTGTTTTAAGGAACAGGATAAAAAGAAAATCCTAATGTGATTTTTTTATAATGTGTTTATTCTTTATCTTATCCTATTGACGAAAATCTTCTCCATGGCTGGACCCTAAATAATATTCCTTTACGTGCTAAGTGGTATCTAGAGAGTGGGATAGGTTTAATAAATACCCTAATCCTAACGTGTACCCTAAACCTAACCCATACCAACCCTAACGCGTACCCTAACCCTAACCAAAACCCTAACCCGAACAAGTATGCTAATCCTAACCCTTACCCTAAACCAATCCCTAACCCTAAAACTAACCCTAACCCTAACCCTAACCCTAACCCATAACCTACGCAGTACCCTCACCCGTACCCTAACCCGTACCCTAAGCCGTACCCTAACCCTAACCCTAACCCATACGCTACGCCGCACCCTCACCCGTACCCTAACCCGTATCCTAAGCCGTACCCTAACCCTAACCCTAACCCTAACCGCTACCCTACGCCGTAACCTATCCCATACCCTAAGCGGTACCCTAAACCTAACACTAACCCTAAACCTAACCCTAACCCCTACCCTACGCCGTACCCTCACCCGTAACCTATCCCATACCCTAAGCCGTACCCTAACCCTAACACTAACCCTAACCCTAAACCTAACCCCTACCCTACGCCGTACCCTCACTCGTACCCTATCCCATACCCTAAGCCGTACCCTAACCCTAACCCTAACCCTAACCTATACACTACGCCGTACCCTCACCCGTACCCTAACCCGTACCCTAACCCTAACCCTAACCCTAACCCATACCCTACGCCGTACCCTAAACTGTACCCTAACCCGTATTCTAAGCCGTACCCTAACCATAACCAATACCCTACACAGTACCCTCACCCGTACCCTCACCCGTACCCTAAGCAATACCCTAACCCTAACCCTAATCCTAACTTATACACTACGCCATACCCTCACCCGTACCCTAACCCGTACCCTAAGCCGTACCCTAACCCTAACCCTAACCCTAAACTATACCCTACGCCGTAACCTCACCCGTACCCTAACCCGTACCCTAAGCCGTACCCTAACCCTAACCCTAACCCTAACCCTAACCCTAACCCATAGCGTACGCCATACCCTAACACGTACCCTAACGCGTATCCTAAGCCGTACCCTAACCCTAACCAATACCCTACGCAGTATCCTCACCCATACACTCACCCGTACCCTAAGCCGTACCCTAACCCTAACCCTAACCCTAAACCTAACCCTAACCCCTACCCTATGCCATACCCTCACCTGTACCCTATCCCATAACCTAAGCCGTACCATAACCCTAACACTAACCCTAACCCTAACCCATAACCTACGCCGTACCCTCACCCGTACCCTAACCCGTATCCTAAGCCGTACCCTAACCCTAACCCTAACCCTAACCCTAACCCATAACCTATGCCTTACCCTCACCCGTACCCTAACACGTACCCTAAGACGTACCGTAACCCTAACCCTAACACTAACACTAACCCTAACCCACACTCTACGCCGTACCCTAACCCGTACCCTAACACGTATCCTAAGCCGTACCCTAACCCTAACCAATACCCTACGCAGTACCCTCACCCGTACCCTCACCTGTACCCTAAGCCATACCCTAACCATAACCCTAACCCTAACCCTAACCCCTACCCTACGCCGTACCCTCACCCGTACCCTATCCCATACCCTAAGCCGTACCCTAACCCTAACACTAACCCTAACCCTAACCCTAACCCTAAACTACCCTTGATTGCTTTTGCCTCTATTAGATTTCCTAAGCACTAGTGTTTTAAGGAACAGGTTAAAAAGAAAATCCTAATGTGATTTTTTTATAATGTGTTTATTCTTTATCTTATCCTAGTGACTAAAATCTTCTCCATGGCTGGATCCCTAATAATATTCCTTTACGTGCTAAGTGGTATCTAGAGAGTGGGATAGGTTTAATAAATACCCTAATCCTAACGTGTACCCTAACCCTAACCCATACCCTAACCCTAACGCGTACCCTAACCCTAACGCAAAACCTAACCCTAACACGTACGCTAATCCTAACCCGTACCCTAAACCAATCTCTAACCCTAAAACTAACCCTAACCCTAACCCTAACCCTAACCCTTACCCTACGCCGTACCCTCACCCGTACCCTAACCCGTACCCTAAGACGTACCCTAACCCTAACCCTAACCCATACACTACGCCGTACCCTCACCCGTACCCTAACCCGTATCCTAAGCCGTACCCTAACCCTAACCCTAACCCTAACCCTAACCCTAACCCATACCCTACGCCATACCCTAACCCGTACCCTTACCCGTATCCTAAGCCATATCCTAACCCTAAGCAATACCCTACGCAGTAACCTCACCCGTACCCTCACCCGTACCCTAAGCCGTACCCTAACCCCAACCCTAACCCTAACTCTAACCCTAACCCCTACCCTACGCCGTACCCTCACCCTTACCCTATCCCATACGCTAAGCCGTACCCTAATCCTAACACTAACACTAACCCTAACCCTAACCCTAACCCATACCCTACGCCGTACACTCACCCGTAACCTAACCCGTACCCTAAGCCGTACCCTAACCCTAACCCTAACCTATACACTACGCCGTACCCTCACCCGTACCCTAACCCGTACCCTAATCCGTACCCTAACTCTAACCCTAACCCTAACCCTAACCCTTACCCATACCCTGCGCCGTACCCTAACCCATACAATAACCTGTATCCTAAGCCTTAAACTAACCCTAACCAATGACCTACACAGTACCCTCACCCGTACCCTAAGCCATACCCTAACCCTAACCCTAACACTAACCCTAACCCTAAACCCTACCCTATGCCGTACCCTCACCCATACCCTATCTCATACCCTAAGCCGTACCCTAACCCTAACACTAACCCTAACCCTAACCCTAACCCTAAACTACCCTTGACTGCTTTTGCCTCCATTAGATTTCCTAAGCACTAGTGTTTTAAAGAACAGGTTAAAAAGAAAATCCTAATGTGATTTTTTTATAATGTGTTTATTCTTTATCTTATCCTAGTAACGAAAATATTCTCCATGGCTGGACCCTAAATAATATTCCTTTACGTGCTAAGTGGTATCTAGAGAGTGGGATAGGTTTAATAAATACCCTAATCCTAACGTGTACCCTAACCCTAACCCACACCCTAACCCTAATGCGTACCCTAACCCTAAACCAAACCCTAACCCTAACACGTACGCTAATCCTAACCCGTACCCTAAACCAATCTCTAACCCTAAAACTAACCCTAACCCTAACCCTAACCCTAACCCATACGCTACGCCGTACCCTCACCCATACCCTAACCCGTATCCTAAGCCGTACCCTAACCCTAAACCTAACCCTAACCTCTCCCCTACGCCGTACCCTATCCCATACCCTAAGCGGTACCCTAAACGTAACACTAACCCTAAACCTAAACCTAACCCCTACCCTACGCCGTACCCTCACCCGTACCCTATCCCATACCCTAAGCCATACCCTAACCCTAACCCTAACCCTAACCCTAACCCTAACCCATACCCTACGCCGTACCCTAAACCGTACCCTAACCCGTATTCTGAGCCGTACCCTAACCATAACCAATACCCTACACAGTACCCTCACCCGTACCCTCACCCGTACCCTAAGCCATACCCTAACCCTAACCCTAACCCTAACCTATACACTACGCCATACCCTCACCCGTACCCTAAACCGTACCCTAAGCCATACCCTAACCCTAACCCTAACCCTAACCGCTACCCTACGCCGTACCCTATCCCATACCCTAAGCCGTACCCTAACCCTAACACTAACCCTAACCCTAAACCTAACCCCTACCCTACGCCGTACCCTCACCCGTACCCTATCCCATACCCTAAGCCGTACCCTAAACCTAACACTAACCCTAACCCTAACCCTAAACCTAACCTATACACTACGCCATAACCTCACCTGTACCCTAACCCGTACCCTAAGCCGTACCCTAACTCTAACCCTAACCCTAACCCTAACCCTTACCCATACCCTGCGCCGTACCCTAACCCATAAAATAACCTGTATCCTAAGCCTTAACCTAACCCTAACCAATGACCTACACAGTACCCTCACCCGTACCTTAAGCCATACCCTAACCCTAACCCTAACACTAACCCTAACCCTAACCCTAACCCTAAACTACCCTTGACTGCTTTTGCCTCCATTAGATTTCCTAAGCACTAGTGTTTTAAGGAACAGGTTAAAAATAAAATCCTAATGTGATTTTTTTATAATGTGATTATTCTTTATCTTATCCTAGTGACGCAAATATTCTCCATGGCAGGACCCTAAATAATATTCCTTTACGTGCTAAGTGGTATCTAGAGAGTGGGATAGGTTTAATAAATACCCTAATCCTAACGCGTACCCTAACCCTAACCCATACCCTAACCCTAAAGCGTACCCTAACCCTAACCCAAACCCTAACCCTAACACGTACGCTAATCCTAACCCGTACCCTAAACCAATCCCTAACCCTAAAACTAACCCTAACCCTAACCCATACGCTATGCCGAACCCTCACCCATACCCTAACCCGTATCCTAAGCCGTACCCTAACCCTAAAACTAACCCTAACCTCTACCCTACGCCGTACCCTCACCCGTACCCTAACCCGTACCCAAAGCCTTACCCTAACCCTAACCCTAACCCTCACCCATACCCAACGCCGTAACCTAACCCATATCCTAACCCGTATCCTAAGCCGTACCCTAACCCTAACCAATAACCTACGCAGTACCCTCACCAGAAACCTCACCCGTATCCTAAGCCCTACCCTAACCCTAACCCTAACCCTAACCCTAAACTACCCTTTACTGCTTTTGCCTCCATTAGATTTCCTAAACACTAGTGTTTTAAGGAACAGGTTAAAAAGAAAATCCTAATGTGATTTTTTTATAATGTGTTTATTCTTTATCTTATCCTAGTGACTAAAATCTTCTCCATGGCTGAACCCCAAATAATATTCCTTTACGTGCTAAGTGGTATCTAGAGAGTGGGATAGGTTTAATAAATACCCTAATCCTAACGTGTACCCTAAACCTAACCCATACCCTAACCCTAACGCGTACCCTAACCCTAACCAAAACCCTAACCCGAACAAGTATGCTAATCCTAACCCGTACCCTAAACCAATCCCTAACCCTAAAACTAACCCTAACCCTAACGCTAACCCTAACCCATAACCTACGCCGTACCCTCACCCGTACCCTAAACCGTATCCTAAGCCGTACCCTAACCCTAACCCTAACCCTAACCCTAACCGCTACCCTACGCCGTACCCTATCCCATACCCTAAGCGGTACCCTAAACCTAACACTAACCCTAAACCTAACCCTAACCCCTACCCTACGCCGTACCCTCACCCGTAACCTATCCCATACCCTAAGCCGTACCCTAACCCTAACACTAACCCTAACCCTAAACCTAACCCCTACCCTACGCCGTACCCTCACCCGTACCCTATCCCATACCCTAAGCCATACCCTAACCCTAACCCTAACCCTAACCTATACACTACGCCATACCCTCACCCGTACCCTAACCCTTACCGTAAGCCGTGCCCTAACCCTAACACTAACCCTAACCTATACACTACGCCGTACCCTCACCCGTACCCTAACCCATATCCTAAGCCGTACCCTAACCCTAACCCTAACCCTAAACTATACCCTACGCCGTACCCTAACCCTAAAACTAACCCGTATTCTAAGCCGTACCCTAACCATAACCAATACCCTACACAGTACCCTCACCCGTACCCTCACCCGTACCCTAAGCCATACCCTAACCCTAACCCTAACCCTAACCTATACACTACACCATACCCTCACCCGTACCCTAACCCGTACCCTAAGCCGTACCCTAACCCTAACCCTAACCCTAAACCATCCGCTACGCCGTACCCTCACCCGTACCCTAACCCGTATCCTAAGCCGTACCCTAACCCTAACCCTAACCCTAAACTATACCCTACGCCGTAACCTCACCCGTACCCTAACCCGTACCCTAAGCCGTACCCTAACCCTAACCCTAACCCTAACCCTAAACCTAACCCTAACCCTAACCCATACCGTACGCCATACACTAACACATACCCTAACCCGTATCCTAAGCCGTACCCTAACCCTAACCAATACCCTACGCAGTATCCTCACCCATACCCTCACCCGTACCATAAGCCGTACCCTTACCCTAACCCTAACCCTAACCCTAACCCCTACCCTATGCCATACCCTCACCTGTACCCTATCCCATAACCTAAGCCGTACCATAACCCTAACACTAACCCTAACCCTAACCCATAACCTACGCCTTACCCTCACCCATACCCTAACCCGTATCCTAAGCCGTACCCTAACCCTAACCCTAACCCTAACCCTAACACAGAACCTACGCCGTACCCTCAGCCGTACCCTAACACGTACCCTAAGACGTACCGTAACCCTAACCCTAACACTAAACCTAACCCTGACCCACAATCTACGCCGTACCCTAACCTGTACCCTAACACGTATCCTAAGCCATACCCTAACCCTAACCAATACCCTACGCAGTACCCTCACCCGTACCCTCACCCTTACCCTAAGCCATACCCTAACCCTAACCCTAACCCTAACCCTAACCCCTACCCTACGCCGTACCCTCACCCGTACCCTATCCCATACGCTAAGCCGTACCCTAACCCTAACAGTAACACTAACCCTAACCCTAACCCATAACCTACGCCGTACCCTCACCCGTACCCTAACCCGTATCCTAAGACGTACCGTAACCCTAACCAATACCCTACGCAGTATCCTCACCCATACCCTCACCCGTACCCTAAGCCGTACCCTAACCCCAACCCTAACCCTAACTCTAACCCTAACCCCTACCCTACGCCGTACCCTCACCCGTACCCTATCCCATACGCTAAGCCGTACCCTAAACCTAACACTAACACTAACCCTAACCCTAACCCTAACCCTAAACCATACCCTATGCCGTACCCTCACCAGTAACCTAACCCGTACCCTATGCCGTACCCTAACCCTAACCCTAACCTATACACTATGCCGTACCCTCACCCGTACCCTAACCCGTACCCTAAGCCGTACCCTAACTCTAACCCTAACCCTAACCCTTACCCATACCCTGCGCCGTACCCTAACCCATACAATAACCTGTATCCTAAGCCTTAACCTAACCCTAACCAATGACCTACACAGTACCCTCACCCGTACCCTAAGCCATACTCTAACCCTAACCCTAACACCAACCCTAAACCTAAACCCTACCCTATGCCGTACCCTCACCCATACCCTATTCCATACCCTAAGCCGTACCCTAACCCTAACACTAACCCTAACCCTAACCCTAACCCTAAACTACCCTTGACTGCTTTTGCCTCCATTAGATTTCCTAAGCACGAGTGTTTTAAGGAACAGGTTAAAAAGAAAATCCTAATGTTATTTTTTTATAATGTGTTTATTCTTTATCTTATCCTAGTGACGAAAATCTTCTCCATGGCTGGACACTAAATAATATTCCTTTACGTGCTAAGTGGTATCTAGAGAGTGGGATAGGTTTAATAAATACTCTAATCCTAACGTGTACCCTAAACCTAACCCATACCCTAACCCTAACGCGTACCCTAACCCTAACCAAAACCCTAACCCGAACAAGTATGCTAATATTAAACCTTACCCTAAACCAATCCCTAACCCTAAAACTAACCCTAACCCTAACCCTAACCCTAACCCATAACCTACGCCGTACCCTCACCCATACCCTAACCCGTACCCTAAGCCGTACCCTAACCCTAACCCTAACCCTAACCCATACGCTACGCCGCACCCTCACCCGTACCCTAACCCGTATCCTAAGCCGTACCCTAACCCTAACCCTAACCGTAACCACTACCCTACGCCGTACCCTATCCCATACCCTAAGCGGTACCCTAAACCTAACACTAACCCTAAACCTAACCCTAACCCCTACCCTACGCCGTAGCCTCACCCGTACCCTATCCCATACCCTAAGCCGTACCCTAACCCTAACCCTAACCCTAACCTATACACTACGCCGTACCCTCACCCGTACCCTAACCCGTACCCTAAGCCGTACCCTAACCCTAACCCTAACCCTAACCCATACCCTACGCCGTACCCTAAACCGAACCCTAACCCGTATTCTAAGCCGTACCCTAACCATAACCAATACCCTACACAGTACCCTCAACCGTACTCTAACCCGTACCCTAAGCCGTACCCTAACCCTAACCCTAACCCTAACCCCTACCCTACGCCGTACCCTCACCCGTACCCTATCCCATACCCTAAGCCGTACCCTAAACCTAACACTAACCCTAGCCCTAACCCTAACCCTAAACTACCCTTGATTGCTTTTGCCTCTATTAGATTTCCTAAGCAATAGTGTTTTAAGGAACAGGTTAAAAAGAAAATCCTAATGTGATTTTTTTATAATGTGTTTATTCTTTATCTAATCCTAGTGACTAAAATCTTCTCCATGGCTGGATCCCTAATAATATTCCTTTACGTGCTAAGTGGTATCTAGAGAGTGGGATAGGTTTAATAAATACCCTAATCCTAACGTGTACCCTAACCTTAACCCATACCCTAACCCTAACGCGTACCCTAACCCTAACCCAAAACCTAACCCTAACACGTACGCTAATCCTAACCCGTACCCTAAACCAATCCCTAACCCTAAAACTAACCCTAACCCTAACCCTAACCCTAACCCTAACCCTACGCCGTACCCTCACCCGTACCCTAACCCTTACCCTCACCCGTACCCTAACCCGTACCCTAAGACGTACCCTAACCCTAACCCTAACCCATACGCTACGCCGTACCCTCACCCGTACCCTAACCCGTATCCTAAGCCGTACCCTAACCCTAACCCAAACCCTAACCCTAACCCTAACCCATACCCTACGCCATACCCTAACCCCTACCCTAACGCGTATCCTAAGCCATATCCTAACCCTAACCAACACCCTACGCAGTACCCTCACCTGTACCCTCACCCGTACCCTAAGCCGTACCCTAACCCCAACCCTAACCCTAACTCTAACCCTAACCCCTACCCTACGCCGTACCCTCACCCGTACCCTATCCCATACGCTAAGCCGTACCCTAACCCTAACACTAACACTAACCCTAACCCTAACCCTAACCCATACCCTACGCCGTACCCTCACCCGTAACCTAACCCGTACCCTAAGCCGTACCCTAACCTTAACCCTAACCTATACACTACGCCGTACCCTCACCCGTACCCTAACCCGTACCCTAAGCCGTACCCTAACTCTAACCCTAACCCTAACCCTAACCCTTACCCATACCCGGCACCGTACCCTAACCCATACAATAACCTGTATCCTAAGCCTTAACCTAACCCTAACCAATGACCTACACAGTACCCTCACCCGTACCCTAAGCCATACCCTAACCCTAACCCTAACACTAACCCTAACCCTAACCCTAACCCTAAACTACCCTTGACTGCTTTTGCCTCCATTAGATTTCCTAAGCACTAGTGTTTTAAGGAACAGTTTAAAAAGAAAATCCTAATGTGATTTTTTTATAATGTGTTTATTCTTTATCTTATCCTAGTAACGAAAATCTTCTCCATGGCTGGACCCTAAATAATATTCCTTTACGTGCTAAGTGGTATCTAGAGAGTGGGATAGGTTTAATAAATACCCTAATCCTAACGTGTACCCTAACCCTAACCCACACCCTAACCCTAATGCGTACCCTAACCCTAACCCAAACCCTAACCCTAACACGTACACTAATCCTAACCCGTACCCTAAACCAATCCCTAACCCTAAAACTAACCCTAACCCTAACCCTAACCCTAACCCATACGCTACGCCGTATCCTCACCCATACCCTAACCCGTATCCTAAGCCGTACCCTAACCCTAAACCTAACCCTAACCTCTACCCTACGCCGTACCCTCACCCGTACCCTAACCCGTACCCAAAGCCTTACCCTAACCCTAACCCTAACCCTCACCCATACCCAACGCCGTAACCTAACCCATATCCTAACCCGTATCCTAAGCCGTACCCTAACCCTAACCAATAACCTACGCAGTACCCTCACCAGTACCCTCACCCGTATCCTAAGCCCTACCCTAACCCTAACCCTAACCCTAACCCTAAACTACCCTTTACTGCTTTTGCCTCCATTAGATTTCCTAAACACTAGTGTTTTAAAGAACAGGTTAAAAAGAAAAACTTATGTGATTTTTTTTATAATGTGTTTATTCTTTATCTTATCCTAGTGACTAAAATCTTCTCCATGGCTGAACCCCAAATAATATTCCTTTACGTGCTAAGTGGTATCTAGAGAGTGGGATAGGTTTAATAAATACCCTAATCCTAACGTGTACCCTAAAACTAACCCATACCCTAACCCTAACGCGTACCCTAACCCTAACCAAAACCCTAACCCGAACAAGTATGCTAATCCTAACCCTTACCCTAAACCAATCCCTAACCCTAAAACTAACCCTAACCCTAACCCTAACCCTAACCCATAACCTACGCCGTACCCTCACCCGTACCCTAACCCGTACCCTAAGCCGTACCCTAACCCTAACCCTAACCCTAACCCATACGCTACGCCGCACCCTCACCCGTACCCTAACCCGTATCCTAAGCCGTACCCTAACCCTAACCCTAACCGCTACCCTACGCCGTACCCTATCCCATACCCTAAGCGGTACCCTGAACCTAACACTAACCCTAAACCTAACCCTAACCCCTACCCTACGCCGTACCCTCAACCGTAACCTATCCCATACCCTAAGCCGTACCCTAACCCTAACACTAACCCTAACCCTAAACCTAACCCCTACCCAACGCCGTACCCTCACCCGTACCCTATGCCATACCCTAAGCCGTACCCTAACCCTAACTCTAACCCTAACCTATACACTACGCCGTACCCTCACCCGTACCCTAACCCGTACCCTAAGCCGTACCCTAACCCTAACCCTAACCCTAACCCTAACCCTAAACCATACCTTACGCCGTACCCTAAACCGTACCCTAACCCGTATTATAAGCCGTACCCTAACCATAACCAATACCCTACACAGTACCCTCACCCGTACCCTCACCCGTACCCTAAGCCATACCCTAACCCTAACCCTAACCCTAACCTATACACTACACCATACCCTCACCCGTATCCTAACCCGTACCCTAAGCCGTACCCTAACCCTAACCCTAACCCTAAACCATACGCTACGCCGTACCCTCACCCGTACCCTAACCCGTATCCTAAGCCGTACCCTAACCCTAACCCTAACCCTAAACTATACCCTACGCCGTAACCTCACCCGTACCCTAACCCGTACCCTAAGCCGTACCCTAACCCTAACCCTAACCCTAACCCTAACCCTAACCCTAACCCTAACCAATACCGTACGCCATACCCTAACACGTACCCTAACCCATATCCTAAGCTGTACCCTAACCCTAACCAATACCCTACGCAGTATCCTCACCCATACCCTCACCCGTACCCTAAGCCGTACCCTAACCCTAACACTAACCCTAACCCTAACCCTAACCCCTACCCTATGCCATACCCTCACCTGTACCCTATCCTATAACCTAAGCCGTACCATAACCCTAACACTAACCCTAACCCTAACCAATAACCTACGCCGTACCCTCACCCGTACCCTAACCCGTATCCTAAGCCGTACCCTAACCCTAACCCTAACCCTAACCCTAACCCATAACCTACGCCGTACCCTCACCCGTACCCTAACACGTACCCTAAGACGTACCGTAACCCTAACCCTAACACTAACCCTAACCCTAACCCACACTCTATGCCGTACCCTAACCCGTACCCTAACACGTATCCTAAGCCGTACCCTAACCCTAACCAATACCCTACGCAGTACCCTCACCCGTACCCTCACCCGTACCCTAAGCCATACCCTAACCCTAACCCTAACCCTAACCCTAACCCCTACCCTACGCCGTACCCTCACCCGTACCCTATCCCATATGCTAAGCCGTACCCTAACCCTAACAGTAACATTAACCCTAACCCTAACCCTAACCCATACCCTACGCCGTACCCTCGCCCATAACCTAATCCGTACCCTAAGCCGTACCCTAACCCTAACCCTAACCTATACACTACGCCGTACCCTCACCCGTTCCCTAACCCGTACCCTAAGCCGTACCCTAACTCTAACCCTAACCCTAACCCTAACCCTTACCCATACCCTGCGCCGTACACTAACCAATACAATAACCTGTATCCTAAGCGTTAACCTAACCCTAACCAATGACCTACACAGTACCCTCACCCGTACCCTAAGCCATACCCTAACCCTAACCCTAACACTAACCCTAACCCTAAACCCTACCCTATGCCGTACCCTCACCCATACCCTATCCCATACCCTAAGCCGTACCCTAACCCTAACACTAACCCTAACCCTAACCCTAACCCTAAACTTCCCTTGACTGCTTTTGCCTCCATTAGATTTCCTAAGCACTAGTGTTTTAAGGAACAGGTTAAAAAGAAAATCCTAATGTGATTTTTTTATAATGTGTTTATTCTTTATCTTATCCTAGTGACGAAAATCTTCTCCATGGCTGGACCCTAAATAATATTCCTTTACGTGCTAAGTGGTATCTAGAGAGTGGGATAGGTTTAATAAATACCCTAATCCTAACGTGTACCCTAACCCTAACCCATACCCTAACCCTAATGCGTACCCTAACCCTAACCCAAACCCTAACCCTAACACGTACGCTAATGCTAACCCGTACCCTAAACCAATCCCTAACCCTAAAACTAACCCTAACCCTAACCCTAACCCTAACCCATACGCTACGCCGTACCCTCACCCATACCCTAACCCATATCCTAAGCCGTACCCTAATCCTAAACCTAACCCTAACCTCTACCCTACGCCGTACCCTCACCCGTACCCTAACCCGTACCCAAAGCCTTACCCTAACCCTAACCCTAACCCTCACCCATACCCAACGCCGTAACCTAACCCATATCCTAACCCGTATCCTAAGCCGTACCCTAACCCTAACCAATAACCTATGCAGTACCCTCACCAGTACCCTCACCCGTATCCTAAGCCCTACCCTAACCCTAACCCTAACCTTAACCCTAAACTACCCTTTACTGCTTTTGCCTCCATTAGATTTCCTAAACACTAGTGTTTTAAGGAACAGGTTAAAAAGAAAACCTTATGTGATTTTTTTATAATGTGTTTATTCTTTATCTTATCCTAGTGACTAAAATCTTCTCCATGGCTGAACCCCAAATAATATTCCTTTACGTGCTAAGTGGTATCTAGAGAGTGGGATAGGTTTAATAAATACCCTAATCCTAAAGTGTACCCTAAACCTAACCCATACCCTAACCCTAACGCGTACCCTAACCCTAACCAAAACCCTAACCCGAACAAGTATGCTAATCCTAACCCGTACCCTAAACCAATGCCTAACCATAAAACTAAACCTAACCCTAACCCTAACCCTAACCCATAACCTACGCCGTACCCTCACCCGTACCCTAACCCGTACCCTAAGCCGTACCCTAACCCTAACCCTAACCCTAAACCATACGCTACGCCGTACCCTCACCCGTACCCTAACCCGTATCCTAAGCCGTACACTAACCCTAACCCTAACTCTAAACTATACCCTACGCCGTAACCTCACCCGTACCCTAACCCGTACCCTAAGCCGTACCCTAACCCTAACCCTAACCCTAACCCTAACCCTAACCCTAACCCATACCGTACGCCATACCCTAACACGTACCCTAACCCGTATCCTAAGCCGTACCCTAACCCTAACCAATACCCTACGCAGTATCCTCACCCATACCCTAACCCGTACCCTAAGCCGTACCCTAACCCTAACCCTAACCCTAACCCTAACCCTAACCCCTACCCTATGCCATACCCTCACCTGTACCCTATCCCATAACCTAAGCCGTACCATAACCCTAACACTAATCCTAACCCTAACCCATAACCTACGCCGTACCCAAACCCGTACCCTAACCCGTATCCTAAGCCGTACCCTAACCCTAACCCTAACCCTAACCCTAACCCATAACCTACGCCGTCCCCTCTCCCGTACCCTAACCCGTACCCTAAGCCGTACCCTAACCCTAACCCTAACCCTAACCCATACGCTACGCCGCACCCTCACCCGTACCCTAACCCGTATCCTAAGCCGTACCCTAACCCTAACCCTAACCGCTACCCTACGCCGTACCCTATCCCATACCCTAAGCGGTACCCTGAACCTAACACTAACCCTAAACCTAACCCTAACCCCTACCCTACGCCGTACCCTCACCCGTAACCTATCCCATACCCTAAGCCGTACCCTAACCCTAACACTAACCCTAACCCTAAACCTAAGCCCTACCCAACGCCGTACCCTCACCCGTACCCTATCCCATACTCTAAGCCGTACCCTAACCCTAACCCTAACCCTAACCTATACACTACGCCGTACCCTCACCCGTACCCTAACCCGTACCCTAAGCCGTACCCTAACCCTAACCCTAACCCTAACCCTAACCCTAACCCATACCCTACGCCGTACCCTAAACCGTACCCTAACCCGTATTCTAAGCCGTACCCTAACCATAACCAATATCCTACACAGTACCCTCACCCGTACCCTCACCCGTACCCTAAGCCATACCCTAACCCTAACCCTAACCCTAACCTATACACTACACCATACCCTCACCCGTATCCTAACCCGTACCCTAAGCCGTACCCTAACCCTAACCCTAACCCTAAACCATACGCTACGCCGTACCCTCACCCGTACCCTAACCCGTATCCTAAGCCGTACCCTAACCCTAACCCTAACCCTAAACTATACCCTATGCCGTAACCTCACCCGTACCCTAACCCGTACCCTAAGCCGTACCCTAACCCTAACCCTAACCCTAACCCTAACCCTAACCAATACCGTACGCCATACCCTAACACGTACCCTAACCCATATCCTAAGCCGTACCCTAACCCTAACCAATACCCTACGCAGTATCCTCACCCATACCCTCACCCGTACCCTAAGCCGTACCCTAACCCTAACCCTAACCCTAACCCTAACCCCTACCCTATGCCATACCCTCACCTGTACCCTATCCTATAACCTAAGCCATACCATAACCCTAACACTAACCCTAACCCTAACCCATAACCTACGCCGTACCCTCACCCGTACCCTAACCCGTATCCTAAGCCGTACCCTAACCCTAACCCTAACCCTAACCCTAACCCATAACCTACGCCGTACCCTCACCCGTACCCTAACACGTACCCTAAGACGTACCGTAACCCTAACCCTAACACTAACCCTAACCCTAACCCACACTCTATGCCGTACCCTAACACGTACCCTAACACGTATCCTAAGCCGTACCCTAACCCTAACCAATACCCTACGCAGTACCCTCACCCGTACCCTCACCCGTACCCTAAGCCATACCCTAACCCTAACCCTAACCCTAACCCTAACCCATACCCTACGCCGTACCCTCACCCGTACCCTATCCCATACGCTAAGCCGTACCCTAACCCTAACAGTAACATTAACCCTAACCCTAACCCTAACCCATACCCTACGCCGTACCCTCGCCTATAACCTAATCCGTACCCTAAGCCGTACCCTAACCCTAACCCTAACCTATACACTACGCCGTACCCTCACCCGTTCCCTAACCCGTACCCTAAGCCGTACCCTAACTCTAACCCTAACCCTAACCCTAACCCTTACCCATACCCTGCGCCGTTCCCTAACCAATACAATAACCTGTATCCTAAGCCTTAACCTAACCCTAACCAATGACCTACACAGTACTCTCACCCGTACCCTAAGCCATACCCTAACCCTAACCCTAACACTAACCCTAACCCTAAACCCTACCCTATGCCGTACCCTCACCCATACCCTATCCCATACCCTAAGCCGTACCCTAACCCTAACACTAACCCTAACCCTAACCCTAACCCTAAACTTCCCTTGACTCCTTTTGCCTCCATTAGATTTCCTAAACACTAGTGTTTTAAGGAACAGGTTAAAAAGAAAATCCTAATGTGATTTTTTTATAATGTGTTTATTCTTTATCTTATCCTAGTGACGAAAATCTTCTCCATGGCTGGACCCTAAATAATATTCCTTTACGTGCTAAGTGGTATCTAGAGAGTGGGATAGGTTTAATAAATACCCTAATCCTAACGTGTACCCTAACCCTAACCCATACCCTAACCCTAATGCGTACCCTAACCCTAACCCAAACCCTAACCCTAACACGTACGCTAATCCTAACCCGTACCCTAAACCAATCCCTAACCCTAAAACTAACCCTAACCCTAACCCTAACCCTAACCCATACGCTACGCCGTACCCTCACCCATACCCTAACCCATATCCTAAGCCGTACCCTAATCCTAAACCTAACCATAACCTCTACCCTACGCCGTACCCTCACCCGTACCCTAACCCGTACCCAAAGCCTTACCCTAACCCTAACCCTAACCCTCACCCATACCCAACGCCGTAACCTAACCCATATCCTAACCCGTATCCTAAGCCGTACCCTAACCCTAACCAATAACCTACGCAGTACCCTCACCAGTACCCTCACCCGTATCCTAAGCCCTACCCTAACCCTAACCCTAACCCTAACCCTAAACTACCCTTTACTGCTTTTGCCTCCATTAGTTTTCTAAACACTAGTGTTTTAAGGAACAGGTTAAAAAGAAAACCTTATGTGATTTTTTTATAATGTGTTTATTCTTTATCTTATCCTAGTGACTAAAATCTTCTCCATGGCTGAACCCCAAATAATATTCCTTTACGTGCTAAGTGGTATCTAGAGAGTGGGATAGGTTTAATAAATACCCTAATCCTAACGTGTACCCTAACCCTAACCCATACCCTAACCCGAACGCGTACCCTAACCCTAACCCAAAACCTAACCCTAACACGTACGCTAATCCTAACCCGTACCCTAAACCAATCCCTAACCCTAAAACTAACCCTAACCCTAACCCTAACCCTAACCCTTACCCTACGCCGTACCCTCACCCGTACCCTAACCCGTACCCTAAGACGTACCCTAACCCTAACCCTAACCCATACCCTACACCGTACCCTCACCCGTAACCTAACCCGTACCCTAAGCCGTACCCTAACCCTAACCCTAACCTATACACTACGCCGTACCCTCACCCGTACCCTAACCCGTACCCTAAGCCGAACCCTAACTCTAACCCTAACCCTAACCCTAACCCTTACCCGTACCCTGCGCCGTACCCTAACCCATACAATAACCTCTATCCTAAGCCTTAACCTAACCCTAACCAATGACCTACACAGTACCCTCACCCGTACCCTAAGCCATACCCTAACCCTAACCCTAACAATAACCCTAACCCTAAACCCTACCCTATTCCGTACCCTCACCCATACCCTATCCCATACCCTAAGCCGTACCCTAACCCTAACACTAACCCTAACCCTAACCCTAACCCTAAACTACCCTTGACTGCTTTTGCCTCCATTAGATTTCCTAAGCACTAGTGTTTTAAGGAACAGGTTAAAAAGAAAATCCTAATGTGAATTTTTTATAATGTGTTTATTCTTTATCTTATCCTAGTGACGAAAATCTTCTCCATGGCTGGACCCTAAATAATATTCCTTTACTTGCTAAGTGGTATCTAGAGAGTGGGATGGGTTTAATAAATTCCCTAATCCTAACGTGTACCCTAACCCTAACCCACACCCTAACCCTAATGCGTACCCTAACCCTAACCCAAACCCTAACCCTAACACGTACGCTAATCCTAACCCGTACCCTAAACCAATCCCTAACCCTAAAACTAACCCTAACCCTAAACCTAACCCTAAACCATACGCTACGACATACCCTCACCCGTACCCTAACCCGTACCCAAAGCCTTACCCTAACCTTAACCCTAACCCTGACCCATACCTAACGCCGTAACCTAACCCATATCCTAACCCGTATCCTAAGCCGTACCCTAACCCTAACCAATAACCTACGCAGTATCCTCACCAGTACCCTCACCCGTATCCTAAGCCCTACCCTAACCCTAACCCTAACCCTAACCCTAAACTACCCTTTACTGCTTTTGCCTCCATTAGATTTCCTAAACACTAGTGTTTTAAGGAACAGGTTAAAAAGAAAACCTTATGTGATTTTTTTATAATGTGTTTATTCTTTATCTTATCCTAGTGACTAAAATCTTCTCCATGGCTGAACCCCAAATAATATTCCTTTACGTGCTAAGTGGTATCTAGAGAGTGGGATAGGTTTAATAAATACCCTAATCCTAAAGTGTACCCTAAACCTAACCCATACCCTAACCCTAACGCGTACCCTAACCCTAACCAAAACCCTAACCCGAACACGTATGCTAATCCTAACCCGTACCCTAAACCAATCCCTAACCCTAAAACTAACCCTAACCTTAACCCTAACCCTAACTCATAACCTACACCGTACCCTCACCCGTACCCTAACTCGTACCCTAAGCCGTACCCTAACCCTAACCCTAACCCTAAACCATACGCTACGCCGTACCCTCACCCGTACCCTAACCCGTACCCTAAGCCGTACCCTAACCCTAACTCTAACCCTAACCCTAACCCTAACCCATACCGTACGCCATACCCTAACACGTACCCTAACCCGTATCCTAAGCCGTACCCTAACCCTAACCAATACCCTATGCTGTATCCTCACCCATACCCTCACCCGTACCCTAAGCCGTACCCTAACCCTAACCCTAAACCTAACCCTAAACCCTAAACCCTACCCTATGCCATACCCTCACCTGTACCCTATCCCATAACCTAAGCCGTACCATAACCCTAACACTAACCCTAACCCTAACCCATAACCTACGCCGTACCCTCACCCGTACCCTAACCCGTATCCTAAGACGTACCGTAACCCTAACCAATACCCTACGCAGTATCCTCACCCATACCCTCACCCGTACCCTAAGCCGTACCCTAATCCTAACCCTAACCGTAACCCTAACCCATACCCTATGCCATACCCTCACCTGTACACTATCCCATAACCTAAGCCGTACCCTAACCCTAACACTAACCGTAACCCTAACCCTAACCCTAACCCTAACCCTAACCCTTACCCTACGCCGTACCCTCACCCGTACCCTAACCCATACCCTAAGACGTACCCTAACACTAACCCTAACCCTAACCCCTACCCTACGCCGTACCCTCACCCGTACCCTATCCCATACCCTAAGCCGTACCCTAACCCTAACCCTAACCCTAACCTATACACTACGCCGTACCCTCACCCGTACCCTAACCCGTACCCTAAGCCGTACCCTAACCCTAACCCTAACCCTAACCCATACCCTACGCCGTACCCTAAACCGAACCCTAACCCGTATTCTAAGCCGTACCCTAACCATAACCAATACCCTACACAGTACCCTCAACCGTACCCTAACCCGTACCCTAAGCCGTACCCTAACCCTAACCCTAACCCTAAACTATACACTACGCCGTAACCTCACCCGTACCCTAACCCGTACCCTAAGCCGTACCCTAACCTTAACCCTAACTCTAACCCCTACCCTACGCCGTACCCTCACCCGTACCCTATCCCATACCCTAAGCCGTACCCTAAACCTAACACTAACCCTAACCCTAACCCTAACCCTAAACTACCCTTGATTGCTTTTGCCTCTATTAGATTTCCTAAGCAATAGTGTTTTAAGGAACAGGTTAAAAAGAAAATCCTAATATGATTTTTTTATAATGTGTTTATTCTTTATCTAATCCTAGTGACTAAAATCTTCTCCATGGCTGGATCCCTAATAATATTCCTTTACGTGCTAAGTGGTTTCTAGAGAGTGGGATAGGTTTAATAAATACCCTAATCCTAACGTGTACCCTAACCCTAACCCATACCCTAACCCTAACGCGTACCCTAACCCTAACCCAAAACCTAACCCTAACACGTACGCTAATCCTAACCCGTACCCTAAACCAATCCCTAACCCGAAAACTAACCCTAACCCTAACCCTAACCCTAACCCTTACCCTACGCCGTACCCTCACCCGTACCCTAACCCGTACCCTAAGACGTACCCTAACCCTAACCCTAACCCATACGCTACGCCGTACCCTCACCCGTGCCCTAACCCGTATCCTAAGCCGTACCCTAACCCTAACCCTAACCCTAACCCTAACCCATACACTACGCCATACCCTAACCCGTACCCTAACCCGTATCCTAAGCCATATCCTAACCCTAACCAATACCCTACGCAGTACCCTCACCTGTACCCTCACCCGTACCCTACGCCGTACCCTAACCCCAACCCTAACCCTAACTCTAACCCTAACCCCTACCCTACGCCGTACCCTCACCCGTACCCTATCCCATACGCTAAGCCATACCCTAACCCTAACACTAACACTAACCCTAACCCTAACCCATACCCTACGCCGTACCCTCACCCGTAACCTAACCCGTACCCTAAGCCGTACCCTAACCTTAACCCTAACCTATACACTACGCCGTACCCTCACCCGTACCCTAACCCGTACCCTAAGCCGTACCCTAACTCTAACCCTAACCTTAACCCTAACCCTTACCCATACCCGGCACCGTACCCTAACCCATACAATAACCTGTATCCTAAGCCTTAACCTAACCCTAACCAATGACCTACACAGTACCCTCACCCGTACCCTAAGCCATACCCTAACCCTAACCCTAACACTAACCCTAACCCTAACCCTAACCCTAAACTACCCTTGACTGCTTTTGCCTCCATTAGATTTCCTAAGCACTAGTGTTTTAAGGAACAGGTTAAAAAGAAAATCCTAATGTGATTTTTTTATAATGTGTTTATTCTTTATCTTATCCTAGTGACGAAAATCTTCTCCATGGCTGGACCCTAAATAATATTCCTTTACGTGCTAAGTGGTATCTAGAGAGTGGGATAGGTTTAATAAATACCCTAATCCTAACGTGTACCCTAACCCTAACCCATACCCTAACCCTAACCCTAACCCATAACCTACGCCATACCCTAACCCGTACACTAACCCGTATCCTAAGCCATATCCTAACCCTAACCAATACCCTACGCAGTACCCTCACCCGTACCCTCACCCGTACCCTAAGCCGTACCCTAACCCCAACCCTAACCCTAACTCTAAACCTAACCCCTACCCTACGCCGTACCCTCACCCGTACCCTATCCCATACGCTAAGCCGTACCCTAATCCTAACACTAACACTAACCCTAACCCTAACCCTAACCCATACCCTACGCCGTACCCTCACCCGTAACCTAACCCGTACCCTAATCCGTACCCTAACCCTAACCCTAACCTATACACTACGCCGTACCCTCACCCGTACCCTAAACTGTACCCTAAGCCGTACCCTAACTCTAACCCTAACCCTAACCCTAACCTTTACCCAAACCCTGCGCCGTACCCTAACCCATACAATAATCTGTATCCTAAGCCTTAACCTAACCCTAACCAATGACCTACACCGTACCCTCACCCGTACCCTAAGCCATACCCTAACCCTAACCCTAACACTAACCCTAACCCTAAACCCTACCCTATGCCGTACCCTCACCCATACCCTATCCCATACCCTAAGCCGTACCCTAACCCTAACACTAACCCTAACCCTAACCCTAACCCTAAACTACCCTTGACTGCTTTTGCCTCCATTAGATTTCCTAACCACTAGTGTTTTAAGGAACAGGTTAAAAAGAAAATCCTAATGTGATTTTTTTATAATGTGTTTATTCTTTATCTTATCCTAGTGACGAAAATCTTCTCATTGGCTGGACCCTAAATAATATTCCTTTACGTGCTAAGTGGTATCTAGAGAGTGGGATAGGTTTAATAAATACCCTAATCCTAACGTGTACCCTAAACCTAACCCATACCCTAACCCTAACGCGTACCCTAACCCTAACCAAAACCCTAACCCGAACAAGTATGCTAATCCTAACCCGTACCCTAAACCAATCCCTAACCCTAAAACTAACCCTAACCCTAACCCTAACCCTAACCCATAACCTACGCCGTACCCTCACCCGTACCCTAACCCGTACCCTAAGCCGTACCCTAACCCTAACCCTAACCCTAACCCATACGCTACGCCGCACCCTCACCCATACCCTAACCCGTATCCTAAGCCGTACCCTAACCCTAACCCTAACCCTAACCGCTACCCTACGCCGTACCCTATCCCATACCCTAAGCGGTACCCTAAAACTAACACTAACCCTAAACCTAACCCTAACCCCTACCTTACGCCGTACCCTCACCGTAACCTATCCCATACCCTAAGCCGTACCATAACCCTAACACTAACCCTAACCCTAAACCTAACCCCTACCCTACGCCGTACCCTCACCCGTACCCTATCCCATACCCTAAGCCGTACCCTAACCCTAACCCTAACCCTAACCCATAACCTACGCCATACCCTAACCCGTACCCTAACACGTATCCTAAGCCGTACCCTAACCCTAACCAATACCCTACGCAGTACCCTCACCCGTACCCTCACCCGTACCCTAAGCCATACCCTAACCCTAACCCTAACCCTAACCCTAACCCCTAACCTATGCCGTACCCTCACCCGTACCTTATCCCATACGCTAAGCCGTACCCTAACCCTAACACTAACACTAACCCTAACCCTAACCCTAACCCATACCCTATGCCGTACCCTCACCCATAACCTAATCCGTACCCTAAGCCGTACCCTAACCCTAACCCTAACCTATACACTACGCCGTACCCTCACCCGTTCCCTAACCCGTACCCTAAGCCGTACCCTAACTCTAACCCTAACCCTAACCCTAACCCTTACCCATACCCTGCGCCGTACCCTAACCCATACAATAACCTGTATCCTAAGCCTTAACCTAACCCTAACCAATGACCTACACAGTACCCTCACCCGTACCCTAAGCCATACCCTAACCCTAACCCTAACACTAACCCTAACCCTAAACCCTACCCTATGCCGTACCCTCACCCATACCCTATCCCATACCCTAAGCCGTACCCTAACCCTAACACTAACCCTAACCCTAACCCTAACCCTAAACTACCCTTGACTGCTTTTGCCTCCATTAGATTTCCTAAGCACTAGTGTTTTAAGGAACAGGTTAAAAAGAAAATCCTAATGTGATTTTTTTATAATGTGTTTATTCTTTATCTTATCCTAGTGACGAAAATCTTCTCCATGGCTGGACCCTAAATAATATTCCTTTACGTGCTAAGTGGTATCTAGAGAGTGGGATAGGTTTAATAAATACCCTAATCCTAACGTGTACCCTAACCCTAACCCATACCCTAACCCTAACCCTAACACATAACCTACGCCATACCCTAACCCGTACACTAACCCGTATCCTAAGCCATATCCTAACCCTAACCAATACCCTACGCAGTACCCTCACCCGTACCCTCACCCGTACCCTAAGCCGTACCCTAACCCCAACCCTAACCCTAACTCTAACCCTAACCCCTACCCTACGCCGTACCCTCACCCGTACCCTATCCCATACGCTAAGCCGTACCCTAATCCTAACACTAACACTAACCCTAACCCTAACCCTAACCCATACCCTAAGCCGTACCCTCACCCGTAACCTAACCCGTACCCTAAGCCGTACCCTAACCCTAACCCTAACCTATACACTACGCCGTACCCTCACCCGTACCCTAACCCGTACCCTAAGCCGTACCCTAACTCTAACCCTAACCCTAACCCTAACCCTTACCCAAACCCTGCGCCGTACCCTAACCCATACAATAATCTGTATCCTAAGCCTTAACCTAACCCTAACCAATGACCTACACAGTACCCTCACCCGTACCCTAAGCCATACCCTAACCCTATCCCTAACAATAACCCTAACCCTAAACCCTACCCTATGCCGTACCCTCACCCATACCCTATCCCATACCCTAAGCCGTACCCTAACCCTAACACTAACCCTAACCCTAACCCTAACCCTATACTTCCCTTGACTGCTTTTGCCTCCATTAGATTTCCTAAGCACTAGTGTTTTAAGGAACAGGTTAAAAAGAAAATCCTAATGTGATTTTTTATAATGTGTTTATTCTTTATCTTATCCTAGTGACGAAAATCTTCTCCATGGCTGGACCCTAAATAATATTCCTTTACGTGCTAAGTGGTATCTAGAGAGTGGGATAGGTTTAATAAATACCCTAATCCTAACGTGTACCCTAACCCTAACCCACACCCTAACCCTAATGCGTACCCTAACCCTAACCCAAACCCTAACACTAACACGTACGCTAATCCTAACCCGTACCCTAAACCAATCCCTAACCCTAAAACTAACCCTAACCCTAACCCTAACCTAACCCATACGCTACGCCGTACCCTCACCCATACCCTAACCCGTATCCTAAGCCGTACCCTAACCCTAAACCTAACCCTAACCTCTACCCTACGCCGTACCCTCACCCGTACCCTAACCCGTACCCAAAGCCTTACCCTAACCCTAACCCTAACCCTCACCCATACCCAACGCCGTAACCTAACCCATATCCTAACCCGTATCCTAAGCCGTACCCTAACCCTAACCAATAACCTACGCAGTACCCTCACCACTACCCTCACCCGTATCCTAAGCCCTACCCTAACCCTAACCCTAACCCTAACCCTAAACTACCCTTTACTGCTTTTGCCTCCTTTAGATTTCCTAAACACTAGTGTTTTAAGGAACAGGTTAAAAAGAAAACCTTATGTGATTTTTTTATAATGTGTTCATTCTTTATCTTATCCTAGTGACTAAAATCTTCTCCATGGCTGAACCCCAAATAATATTCCTTTACGTGCTAAGTGGTATCTAGAGAGTGGGATAGGTTTAATAAATACCCTAATCCTAAAGTGTACCCTAAACCTAACCCATACCCTAACCCTACCGCGTACCCTAACCCTAACCAAAACCCTAACCCGAACACGTATGCTAATCCTAACCCGTACCCTAATCCAATCCCTAACCCTAAAACTAACCTTAACCCTAACCCTAACCCTAACCCATAACCTACACCGTACCCTCACCCGTACCCTAACCCGTACCCTAAGCCGTACCCTAACCCTAACCCTAACCCTAACCCTAAACTATACCCTACGCCGTAACCTCACCCGTACCGTAACCCGTACCCTAAGCCGTACCCTAACCCTAACCAATACCCTATGCAGTATCCTCACCCATACCCTCACCCGTACCCTAAGCCGTACCCTAACCCTAACCCTAACCCTAACCCTAACCCTAAACCCTACCCTATGCCATACCCTCACCTGTACCCTATCCCATAACCTAAGCCGTACCATAACCCTAACACTAACCCTAACCCTAACCCATAACCTACGCCGTACCCTCACCCGTATCCTAACCCGTATCCTAAGATGTACCGTAACCCTAACCAATACCCTACGCAGTATCCTCACCCATACACTCACCCGTACCCTAAGCCGTACCCTAACCCTAACCCTAACCCTAAACCTAACCCATACCCTATGCCATACCCTCACCTGTACCCTATCCCATAACCTAAGCCGTACCCTAACCCTAACCCTAACCCTAACCCTAACCCATACGCTACGCCGTACCTTCACCCGTACCCTAACCCGTATCCTAAGCCGTACCCTAACCCTAACCCTAACCCTAACCCTAACCCTAAACCTAACCCTAACCCATACCCTACGCCATACCCTAACCCGTACCCTAACCCGTATTCTAAGCCGTATCCTAACCCTATCCAATACCCTACGCAGTACCCTCACCCATACCCTCACCCGTACCCTAAGCTGTACCCTAACCCTGACACTAACCCTAACCTATACACTACGCCATACCCTCACCCGTACCCTAACCCGTACCCTAAGCCGTACCCTAACCCTAACCCTAAACTATACCCTACGCCGTAACCTCACCCGTACCCTAACCCGTACCCTAAGCCGTACCCTAACCCTAACCCTAACCCTAAACCTAATCCTAACCCATAGCGTACGCCATACCCTAACACGTACCCTAACCCGTATCCTAAGCCGTACCCTAACCCTAACCAATACCCTACGCAGTATCCTCACCCATACCCTCACCCGTACCCTAAGGCGTACCCTAACCCTAACCCTAACCCTAAACCTAACCCTAACCCCTACCCTATGCCATACCCTCACCTGTACCCTATCCCATAACCTAAGCCGTACCATAACCTTAACACTAACCCTAACCCTAACCCATAACCTACGCTGTACCCTCACCCGTACCCTAACCCGTATCCTAAGCCGTACCCTAACCCTAACCCTAACCCTATCCCTAACCCATAACCTACGCCGTACCCTCACCCGTACCCTAACACGTACCCTAAGGCGTACCGTAACCCTAACCCTAACACTAACGCTAACCCTAACCCATAACCTACGCCGTACCCTCACCCGTACCCTAAACCGTATCCTAAGCCGTACCCTAACCCTAACCCTAACCCTAACCCTAACCGCTACCCTACGCCGTACCCTATCCCATACCCTAAGCGGTATCCTAAACCTAACACTAACCCTAAACCTAACCCTAACCCCTACCCTACGCCGTACCCTCACCCGTAACCTATCCCATACCCTAAGCCGTACCCTAACCCTAACACTAACCCTAACCCTAAACCTAACCCCTACCCTACGCCGTACCCTCACCCGTACCCTATCCCATACCCTAAGCCATACCCTAACCCTAACCCTAACCCTAACCTATACACTACGCCATACCCTCACCCGTACCCTAACCCTTACCGTAAGCCGTGCCCTAACCCTAACACTAACCCTAACCTATACACTACGCCGTACCCTCACCCGTACCCTAACCCATATCCTAAGCCGTTTCCTAACCCTAACCCTAACCCTAAACTATACCCTACGCCGTACCCTAACCCTAAACCTAACCCGTATTCTAAGCCGTACCCTAACCATAACCAATACCGTACACAGTACCCTCACCCGTACCCTCACCCGTACCCTAAGCCATACCCTAACCCTAACCCTAACCCTAAACCATACGCTACGCCGTACCCTCACCCGTACCCTAACCCGTATCCTAAGCCGTACCCTAACCCTAACCCTAACCCTAAACTATACCCTACGCCGTAACCTCACCCGTACCCTAACCCGTACCCTAAGCCGTACCCTAACCCTAACCCTATCCCTAACCCTAACCCTAACCCTAACACATACCGTACGCCATACACTAACACGTACCCTAACCCGTATCCTAAGCCGTACCCTAACCCTAACCAATACCCTACGCAGTATCCTCACCCATACCCTCACCCGTACCCTAAGCCGTACCCTAACCCTAACCATAACCCTAACCCTAACCCCTACCCTATGCCATACCCTCACCTGTACCCTATCCCATAATCTAAGCCGTACCATAACCCTAACACTAACCCTAACCCTAACCCATAACCTACGCCTTACCCTCACCCGTACCCTAACCCGTATCCTAAGCCGTACCCTAACCCTAACCCTAACCCTAACCCTAACACATAACCTACGCCGTACCCTCAGCCGTACCCTAACACGTACCCTAAGACGTACCGTAACCCTAACCTTAACACTAACCCTAACCCTAACCCACAATCTACGCCGTACCCTAACCCGTACCCTAACACGTATCCTAAGCCGTACCCTATCCCTAACCAATACCCTACGCAGTACCCTCACCCGTACCCTCACCCGTACCCTAAGCCATACCCTAACCCTAACCCTAACCCTAACCCTAACCCCTACCCTACGCCGTACCCTCACCCGTACCCTATCCCATACGCTAAGCCGAACCCTAACCCTAACAGTAACACTAACACTAACCCTAACCCATAACCTACGCCGTACCCTCAACCCGTACCCTAACCCGTATCCTAAGACGTACCGTAACCCTAACCAATACCCTACGCAGTATCCTCACCCATACCCTCACCCGTACCCTAAGCCGTACCCTAACCACAACCCTAACCCTAACTCTAACCCTAACCCCTACCCTACGCCGTACCCTCACCCGTACCCTATCCCATACGCTAAGCCGTACCCTAAAACTAACACTAACACTAACCCTAACCCTAACCCTAACCCTAAACCATACCCTATGCCGTACCCTCACCAGTAACCTAACCCGGACCCTATGCCGTACCCTAACCCTAACCCTAACCTATACACTATGCCGTACCCTCACCCGTACCCTAAGCCGTACCCTAAGCCGTACCCTAACTCTAACCCTAACCCTAACCCCTACCCATACCCTGCGCCGTACCCTAACCCATACAATAACCTGTATCCTAAGCCTTAACCTAACCCTAACCAATGACCTACACAGTACCCTCACCCGTACCCTAAGCCATACTCTAAACCTAACCCTAACACTAACCCTAAACCTAAACCCTACCCTACGCCGTACCCTCGCCCATAACCTAATCCGTACCCTAAGCCGTACCCTAACCCTAACCCTAACCTATACACTACGCCGTACCCTCACCCGTTCCCTAACCCGTACCCTAAGCCGTACCCTAACTCTAACCCTAACCCTAACCCTAACCCTTACCCATACCCTGCGCCATACCCTAACCCATACAATAACCTGTATCCTAAGCCTTAACCTAACCCTAACCAATGACCTACACAGTACCCTCACCCGTACCCTAAGCCATACCCTAACCCTAACCCTAACACTAACCCTAACCCTAAACCCTACCCTATGCCGTACCCTCACCCATACCCTATCCCATACCCTAAGCCGTACCCTAACCCTAACACTAACCCTAACCCTAACCCTAACCCTAAACTACCCTTGACTGCTTTTGCCTCCATTAGATTTCCTAAGCACTAGTGTTTTAAGGAACAGGTTAAAAAGAAAATCCTAATGTGATTTTTTTATAATGTGTTTATTCTTTATCTTATCCTAGTGACGAAAATCTTCTCCATGGCTGGACCCTAAATAATATTCCTTTACGTGCTAAGTGGTATCTAGAGAGTGGGATAGGTTTAATAAATACCCTAATCCTAACGTGTACCCTAACCCTAACCCATACCCTAACCCTAACCCTAACCCATAACCTACGCCATACCCTAACCCGTACACTAACCCGTATCCTAAGCCATATCCTAACCCTAACCAATACCCTACGCAGTACCCTCACCCGTACCCTCACCCGTACCCTAAGCCGTACCCTAACCCCAACCCTAACCCTAACTCTAAACCTAACCCCTACCCTACGCCGTACCCTCACCCGTACCCTATCCCATACGCTAAGCCGTACCCTAATCCTAACACTAACACTAACCCTAACGCTAACCCTAACCCATACCCTACGCCGTACCCTCACCCGTAACCTAACCCGTACCCTAAGCCGTACCCTAACCCTAACCCTAACCTATACACTACGCCGTACCCTCACCCGTAACCTAAACTGTACCCTAAGCCGTACCCTAACTCTAACCCTAACCCTAACCCTAACCTTTACCCAAACCCTGCGCCGTACCCTAACCCATACAATAATCTGTATCCTAAGCCTTAACCTAACCCTAACCAATGACCTACACCGTACCCTCACCCGTACCCTAAGCCATACCCTAACCCTAACCCTAACACTAACCCTAACCCTAAACCCTACCCTATGCCGTACCCTCACCCATACCCTATCCCATACCCTAAGCCGTACCCTAACCCTAACACTAACCCTAACCCTAACCCTAACCCTAAACTACCCTTGACTGCTTTTGCCTCCATTAGATTTCCTAAGCACTAGTGTTTTAAGGAACAGGTTAATAAGAAAATCCTAATGTGATTTTTTTATAATGTGTTTATTCTTTATCTTATCCTAGTGACGAAAATCTTCTCCATGGCTGGACCCTAAATAATATTCCTTTACGTGCTAAGTGGTATCTAGAGAGTGGGATAGGTTTAATAAATACCCTAATCCTAACGTGTACCCTAAACCTAACCCATACCCTAACCCTAACGCGTACCCTAACCCTAACCAAAACCCTAACCCGAACAAGTATGCTAATCCTAACCCGTACCCTAAACCAATCCCTAACCCTAAAACTAACCCTAACCCTAACCCTAACCCTAACCCATAACCTACGCCGTACCCTCACCCGTACCCTAACCCGTACCCTAAGCCGTACCCTAACCCTAACCCTAACCCTAACCCATACGCTACGCCGCACCCTCACCCATACCCTAACCCGTATCCTAAGCCGTACCCTAACCCTAACCCTAACCCTAACCGCTACCCTACGCCGTACCCTATCCCATACCCTAAGCGGTACCCTAAAACTAACACTAACCCTAAACCTAACCCTAACCCCTACCTTACGCCGTACCCTCACCGTAACCTATCCCATACCCTAAGCCGTACCATAACCCTAACACTAACCCTAACCCTAAACCTAACCCCTACCCTACGCCGTACCCTCACCCGTACCCCATCCCATACCCTAAGCCGTACCCTAACCCTAACCCTAACCCTAACCCATAACCTACGCCATACCCTAACCCGTACCCTAACACGTATCCTAAGCCGTACCCTAACCCTAACCAATACCCTACGCAGTACCCTCACCCGTACCCTCACCCGTACCCTAAGCCATACCCTAACCCTAACCCTAACCCTAACCCTAACCCCTAACCTATGCCGTACCCTCACCCGTACCTTATCCCATACGCTAAGCCGTACCCTAACCCTAACACTAACACTAACCCTAACCCTAACCCTAACCCATACCCTATGCCGTACCCTCACCCATAACCTAATCCGTACCCTAAGCCGTACCCTAACCCTAACCCTAACCTATACACTACGCCGTACCCTCACCCGTTCCCTAACCCGTACCCTAAGCCGTACCCTAACTCTAACCCTAACCCTAACCCTAACCCTTACCCATACCCTGCGCCGTACCCTAACCCATACAATAACCTGTATCCTAAGCCTTAACCTAACCCTAACCAATGACCTACACAGTACCCTCACCCGTACCCTAAGCCATACCCTAACCCTAACCCTAACACTAACCCTAACCCTAAACCCTACCCTATGCCGTACCCTCACCCATACCCTATCCCATACCCTAAGCCGTACCCTAACCCTAACACTAACCCTAACCCTAACCCTAACCCTAAACTACCCTTGACTGCTTTTGCCTCCATTAGATTTCCTAAGCACTAGTGTTTTAAGGAACAGGTTAAAAAGAAAATCCTAATGTGATTTTTTTATAATGTGTTTATTCTTTATCTTATCCTAGTGACGAAAATCTTCTCCATGGCTGGACCCTAAATAATATTCCTTTACGTGCTAAGTGGTATCTAGAGAGTGGGATAGGTTTAATAAATACCCTAATCCTAACGTGTACCCTAACCCTAACCCATACCCTAACCCTAACCCTAACACATAACCTACGCCATACCCTAACCCGTACACTAACCCGTATCCTAAGCCATATCCTAACCCTAACCAATACCCTACGCAGTACCCTCACCCGTACCCTCACCCGTACCCTAAGCCGTACCCTAACCCCAACCCTAACCCTAACTCTAACCCTAACCCCTACCCTACGCCGTACCCTCACCCGTACCCTATCCCATACGCTAAGCCGTACCCTAATCCTAACACTAACACTAACCCTAACCCTAACCCTAACCCATACCCTAAGCCGTACCCTCACCCGTAACCTAACCCGTACCCTAAGCCGTACCCTAACCCTAACCCTAACCTATACACTACGCCGTACCCTCACCCGTACCCTAACCCGTACCCTAAGCCGTACCCTAACTCTAACCCTAACCCTAACCCTAACCCTTACCCAAACCCTGCGCCGTACCCTAACCCATACAATAATCTGTATCCTAAGCCTTAACCTAACCCTAACCAATGACCTACACAGTACCCTCACCCGTACCCTAAGCCATACCCTAACCCTAACCCTAACACTAACCCTAACCCTAAACCCTACCCTATGCCGTACCCTCACCCATACCCTATCCCATACCCTAAGCCGTACCCTAACCCTAACACTAACCCTAACCCTAACCCTAACCCTAACCCTATACTTCCCTTGACTGCTTTTGCCTCCATTAGATTTCCTAAGCACTAGTGTTTTAAGGAACAGGTTAAAAAGAAAATCCTAATGTGATTTTTTATAATGTGTTTATTCTTTATCTTATCCTAGTGACGAAAATCTTCTCCATGGCTGGACCCTAAATAATATTCCTTTACGTGCTAAGTGGTATCTAGAGAGTGGGATAGGTTTAATAAATACCCTAATCCTAACGTGTACCCTAACCCTAACCCACACCCTAACCCTAATGCGTACCCTAACCCTAACCCAAACCCTAACACTAACACGTACGCTAATCCTAACCCGTACCCTAAACCAATCCCTAACCCTAAAACTAACCCTAACCCTAACCCTAACCCTAACCCATACGCTACGCCGTACCCTCACCCATACCCTAACCCGTATCCTAAGCCGTACCCTAACCCTAAAACTAACCCTAACCTCTACCCTACGCCGTACCCTCACCCGTACCCTAACCCGTACCCAAAGCCTTACCCTAACCCTAACCCTAACCCTCACCCATACCCAACGCCGTAACCTAACCCATATCCTAACCCGTATCCTAAGCCGTACCCTAACCCTAACCAATAACCTACGCAGTACCCTCACCAGTACCCTCACCCGTATCCTAAGCCCTACCCTAACCCTAACCCTAACCCTAACCCTAAACTACCCTTTACTGCTTTTGCCTCCTTTAGATTTCCTAAACACTAGTGTTTTAAGGAACAGGTTAAAAAGAAAACCTTATGTGATTTTTTTATAATGTGTTCATTCTTTATCTTATCCTAGTGACTAAAATCTTCTCCATGGCTGAACCCCAAATAATATTCCTTTACGTGCTAAGTGGTATCTAGAGAGTGGGATAGGTTTAATAAATACCCTAATCCTAAAGTGTACCCTAAACCTAACCCATACCCTAACCCTACCGCGTACCCTAACCCTAACCAAAACCCTAACCCGAACACGTATGCTAATCCTAACCCGTACCCTAATCCAATCCCTAACCCTAAAACTAACCTTAACCCTAACCCTAACCCTAACCCATAACCTACACCGTACCCTCACCCGTACCCTAACCCGTACCCTAAGCCGTACCCTAACCCTAACCCTAACCCTAAACCATACGCTACGCCGTACCCTCACCCGTACCCTAACCCGTATCCTAAGCCGTACCCTAACCCTAACCCTAACCCTAAACTATACCCTATGCCGTAACCTCACCCGTACCGTAACCCGTACCCTAAGCCGTACCCTAACCCTAACCAATACCCTATGCAGTATCCTCACCCATACCCTCACCCGTACCCTAAGCCGTACCCTAACCCTAACCCTAACCCTAACCCTAACCCTAAACCCTACCCTATGCCATACCCTCACCTGTACCCTATCCCATAACCTAAGCCGTACCATAACCCTAACACTAACCCTAACCCTAACCCATAACCTACGCCGTACCCTCACCCGTATCCTAACCCGTATCCTAAGACGTACCGTAACCCTAACCAATACCCTACGCAGTATCCTCACCCATACACTCACCCGTACCCTAAGCCGTACCCTAACCCTAACCCTAACCCTAAACCTAACCCATACCCTATGCCATACCCTCACCTGTACCCTATCCCATAACCTAAGCCGTACCCTAACCCTAACCCTAACCCTAACCCTAACCCATACGCTACGCCGTACCTTCACCCGTACCCTAACCCGTATCCTAAGCCGTACCCTAACCCTAACCCTAACCCTAACCCTAACCCTAAACCTAACCCTAACCCATACCCTACGCCATACCCTAACCCGTACCCTAACCCGTATTCTAAGCCGTATCCTAACCCTATCCAATACCCTACGCAGTACCCTCACCCATACCCTCACCCGTACCCTAAGCTGTACCCTAACCCTGACACTAACCCTAACCTATACACTACGCCATACCCTCACCCGTACCCTAACCCGTACCCTAAGCCGTACCCTAACCCTAACCCTAAACTATACCCTACGCCGTAACCTCACCCGTACCCTAACCCGTACCCTAAGCCGTACCCTAACCCTAACCCTAACCCTAAACCTAATCCTAACCCATAGCGTACGCCATACCCTAACACGTACCCTAACCCGTATCCTAAGCCGTACCCTAACCCTAACCAATACCCTACGCAGTATCCTCACCCATACCCTCACCCGTACCCTAAGGCGTACCCTAACCCTAACCCTAACCCTAAACCTAACCCTAACCCCTACCCTATGCCATACCCTCACCTGTACCCTATCCCATAACCTAAGCCGTACCATAACCTTAACACTAACCCTAACCCTAACCCATAACCTACGCTGTACCCTCACCCGTACCCTAACCCGTATCCTAAGCCGTACCCTAACCCTAACCCTAACCCTAACCCTAACCCATAACCTACGCCGTACCCTCACCCGTACCCTAACACGTACCCTAAGGCGTACCGTAACCCTAACCCTAACACTAACGCTAACCCTAACCCATAACCTACGCCGTACCCTCACCCGTACCCTAAACCGTATCCTAAGCCGTACCCTAACCCTAACCCTAACCCTAACCCTAACCGCTACCCTACGCCGTACCCTATCCCATACCCTAAGCGGTATCCTAAACCTAACACTAACCCTAAACCTAACCCTAACCCCTACCCTACGCCGTACCCTCACCCGTAACCTATCCCATACCCTAAGCCGTACCCTAACCCTAACACTAACCCTAACCCTAAACCTAACCCCTACCCTACGCCGTACCCTCACCCGTACCCTATCCCATACCCTTAGCCATACCCTAACCCTAACCCTAACCCTAACCTATACACTACGCCATACCCTCACCCGTACCCTAACCCTTACCGTAAGCCGTGCCCTAACCCTAACACTAACCCTAACCTATACACTACGCCGTACCCTCACCCGTACCCTAACCCATATCCTAAGCCGTTTCCTAACCCTAACCCTAACCCTAAACTATACCCTACGCCGTACCCTAACCCTAAACCTAACCCGTATTCTAAGCCGTACCCTAACCATAACCAATACCGTACACAGTACCCTCACACGTACCCTCACCCGTACCCTAAGCCATACCCTAACCCTAACCCTAACCCTAAACCATACGCTACGCCGTACCCTCACCCGTACCCTAACCCGTATCCTAAGCCGTACCCTAACCCTAACCCTAACCCTAAACTATACCCTACGCCGTAACCTCACCCGTACCCTAACCCGTACCCTAAGCCGTACCCTAACCCTAACCCTATCCCTAACCCTAACCCTAACCCTAACACATACCGTACGCCATACACTAACACGTACCCTAACCCGTATCCTAAGCCATACCCTAACCCTAACCAATACCCTACGCAGTATCCTCACCCATACCCTCACCCGTACCCTAAGCCGTACCCTAACCCTAACCATAACCCTAACCCTAACCCCTAACCTATGCCATACCCTCACCTGTACCCTATCCCATAATCTAAGCCGTACCATAACCCTAACACTAACCCTAACCCTAACCCATAACCTACGCCTTACCCTCACCCGTACCCTAAACCGTATCCTAAGCCGTACCCTAACCCTAACCCTAACCCTAACCCTAACACATAACCTACGCCGTACCCTCAGCCGTACCCTAACACGTACCCTAAGACGTACCGTAACCCTAACCTTAACACTAACCCTAACCCTAACCCACAATCTACGCCGTACCCTAACCCGTACCCTAACACGTATCCTAAGCCGTACCCTATCCCTAACCAATACCCTACGCAGTACCCTCACCCGTACCCTCACCCGTACCCTAAGCCATACCCTAACCCTAACCCTAACCCTAACCCTAACCCCTACCCTACGCCGTACCCTCACCCGTACCCTATCCCATACGCTAAGCCGTACCCTAACCCTAACAGTAACACTAACACTAACCCTAACCCATAACCTACGCCGTACCCTCAACCCGTACCCTAACCCGTATCCTAAGACGTACCGTAACCCTAACCAATACCCTACGCAGTATCCTCACCCATACCCTCACCCGTACCCTAAGCCGTACCCTAACCACAACCCTAACCCTAACTCTAACCCTAACCCCTACCCTACGCCGTACCCTCACCCGTACCCTATCCCATACGCTAAGCCGTACCCTAAAACTAACACTAACACTAACCCTAACCCTAACCCTAACCCTAAACCATACCCTATGCCGTACCCTCACCAGTAACCTAACCCGTACCCTATGCCGTACCCTAACCCTAACCCTAACCTATACACTATGCCGTACCCTCACCCGTACCCTAAGCCGTACCCTAAGCCGTACCCTAACTCTAACCCTAACCCTAACCCCTACCCATACCCTGCGCCGTACCCTAACCCATACAATAACCTGTATCCTAAGCCTTAACCTAACCCTAACCAATGACCTACACAGTACCCTCACCCGTACCCTAAGCCATACTCTAAACCTAACCCTAACACTAACCCTAAACCTAAACCCTACCCTATGCCGTACCCTCACCCATACCCTATTCGATACCCTAAGCCGTACCCTAACCCTAACACTAACCCTAACCCTAACCCTAACCCTAAACTACCCTTGACTGCTTTTGCCTCCATTAGATTTCCTAAGCACGAGTGTTTTAAGGAACAGGTTAAAAAGAAAATCCTAATGTTATTTTTTTATAATGTGTTTATTCTTTATCTTATCCTAGTGACGAAAATCTTCTCCATGGCTGGACACTAAATAATATTCCTTTACGTGCTAAGTGGTATCTAGAGAGTGGGATAGGTTTAATAAATACTCTAATCCTAACGTGTACCCTAAACCTAACCCATACCCTAACCCTAATGCGTACCCTAACCCTAACCAAAACCCTAACCCGAACAAGTATGCTAATATTAAACCTTACCCTAAACCAATCCCTAACCCTAAAACTAACCCTAACCCTAACCCTAACCCTAACCCATAACCTACGCCGTACCCTCACCCATACCCTAACCCGTACCCTAAGCCGTACCCTAACCCTAACCCTAACCCTAACCCATACGCTACGCCGCACCCTCACCCGTACCCTAACCCGTATCCTAAGCCGTACCCTAAACCTAACCCTAACCGTAACCACTACCCTACGCCGTACCCTATCCCATACCCTAAGCGGTACCCTAAACCTAACACTAACCCTAAACCTAACCCTAACCCCTACCCTACGCCGTAGCCTCACCCGTACCCTATCCCATACCCTAAGCCGTACCCTAACCCTAACCCTAACCCTAACCTATACACTACGCCGTACCCTCACCCGTACCCTAACCCGTACCCTAAGCCGTACCCTAACCCTAACCCTAACCCTAACCCATACCCTACGCCGTACCCTAAACCGAACCCTAACCCGTATTCTAAGCCGTACCCTAACCATAACCAATACCCTACACAGTACCCTCAACCGTACTCTAACCCGTACCCTAAGCCGTACCCTAACCCTAACCCTAACCCTAAACCCTACCCTACGCCGTACCCTCACCCGTACCCTATCCCATACCCTAAGCCGTACCCTAAACCTAACACTAACCCTAGCCCTAACCCTAACCCTAAACTACCCTTGATTGCTTTTGCCTCTATTAGATTTCCTAAGCAATAGTGTTTTAAGGAACAGGTTAAAAAGAAAATCCTAATGTGATTTTTTTATGATGTGTTTATTCTTTATCTAATCCTAGTGACTAAAATCTTCTCCATGGCTGGATCCCTAATAATATTCCTTTACGTGCTAAGTGGTATCTAGAGAGTGGGATAGGTTTAATAAATACCCTAATCCTAACGTGTACCGAACCTTAACCCATACCCTAACCCTAACGCGTACCCTAACCCTAACCCAAAACCTAACCCTAACACGTACGCTAATCCTAACCCGTACCCTAAACCAATCCCTAACCCTAAAACTAACCCTAACCCTAACCCTAACCCTAACCCTTACCCTACACCGTACCCTCACCCGTACCCTAACCCGTACCCTAAGACGTACCCTAACCCTAACCCTAACCCATACGCTACGCCGTACCCTCACCCGTACCCTAACCCGTATCCTAAGCCGTACCCTAACCCTAACCCTAACCCTAACCCATACCTACGCCATACCCTAACCCCTACCCTAACCCGTATCCTAAGCCATATCCTAACCCTAACCAATAACCTACGCAGTACCCTCACCTGTACCCTCACCCGTACCATAAGCCGTACCCTAACCCCAACCCTAACCCTAACTCTAACCCTAACCCCTACCCTACGTCGTACCCTCACCCGTACCCTATCCCATACGCTAAGCCGTACCCTAACCCTAACACTAACACTAACCCTAACCCTAACCCTAACCCATACCCTACGCCGTACCCTCACCCGTAACCTCACCCGTACCCTAAGCCGTACCCTAACCTTAAACCTAACCTATACACTACGCCGTACCCTCACCCGTACCCTAACCCGTACCCTAAGCCGTACCCTAACTCTAACCCTAACCCTAACCCTTACCCATACCCGGCACCGTACCCTAACCCATACAATAACCTGTATCCTAAGCCTTAACCTAACCCTAACCAATGACCTACACAGTACCCTCACCCGTACCCTAAGCCATACCCTAACCCTAACCCTAACACTAACCCTAACCCTAACCCTAACCCTAAACTACCCTTGACTGCTTTTGCCTCCATTAGATTTCCTAAGCACTAGTGTTTAAGGAACAGGTTAAAAAGAAAATCCTAATGTGATTTTTTTATAATGTGTCTATTCTTTATCTTATTCTAGTAACGAAAATCTTCTCCATGGCTGGACCCTAAATAATATTCCTTTACGTGCTAAGTGGTATCTAGAGAGTGGGATAGGTTTAATAAATACTCTAATCCTAACGTGTACCCTAACCCTAACCCACACCCTAACCCTAATGCGTACCCTAACCCTAACCCAAACCCTAACCCTAACACGTACACTAATCCTAACCCGTACCCTAAACCAATCCCTAACCCTAAAACTAACCCTAACCCTAACCCTAACCCTAACCCATACGCTACGCCGTATCCTCACTCATACCCTAACCCGTATCCTAAGCCGTACCCTAACCCTAAACCTAACCCTAACCTCTACCCTACGCCGTACCCTCACCCGTACCCTAACCCGTACCCAAAGCCTTACCCTAACCCTAACCCTAACCCTCACCCATACCCAACGCCGTAACCTAACCCATATCCTAACCCGTATCCTAAGCCGTACCCTAACCCTAACCAATAACCTACGCAGTACCCTCACCAGTACCCTCACCCGTATCCTAAGCCCTACCCTAACCCTAACCCTAACCCTAACCCTAAACTACCCTTTACTGCTTTTGCCTCCATTAGATTTCCTAAACACTAGTGTTTTAAAGAACAGGTTAAAAAGAAAAACTTATGTGATTTTTTTTTATAATGTGTTTATTCTTTATCTTATCCTAGTGACTAAAATCTTCTCCATGGCTGAACCCCAAATAATATTCCTTTACGTGCTAAGTGGTATCTAGAGAGTGGGATAGGTTTAATAAATACCCTAATCCTAACGTGTACCCTAAAACTAACCCATACCCTAACCCTAACGCGTACCCTAACCCTAACCAAAACCCTAACCCGAACAAGTATGCTAATCCTAACCCTTACCCTAAACCAATCCCTAACCCTAAAACTAACCCTAACCCTAACCCTAACCCTAACACATAACCTACGCCGTACCCTCACCCGTACCCTAACCCGTACCCTAAGCCGTACCCTAACCCTAACCCTAACCCTAACCCATACGCTACGCCGCACCCTCACCCGTACCCTAACCCGTATCCTAAGCCGTACCCTAACCCTAACCCTAACCGCTACCCTACGCCGTACCCTATCCCATACCCTAAGCGGTACCCTGAACCTAACACTAACCCTAAACCTAACCCTAACCCCTACCCTACGCCGTACCCTCACCCGTAACCTATCCCATACCCTAAGCCGTACCCTAACCCTAACACTAACCCTAACCCTAAACCTAACCCCTCCCCAACGCCGTACCCTCACCCGTACCCTATCCCATACCCTAAGCCGTACCCTAACCCTAACCCTAACCCTAACCTATACACTACGCCGTACCCTCACCCGTACCCTAACCCGTACCCTAAGCCGTACCCTAACCCTAACCCTAACCCTAACCCTAACCCTAACCCATACCCTACGCCGTACCCTAAACCGTACCCTAACCCGTATTCTAAGCCGTACCCTAACCATAACCAATACCCTACACAGTACCCTCACCCGTACCCTCACCCGTACCCTAAGCCATACCCTAACCCTAACCCTAACCCTAACCTATACACTACACCATACCCTCACCCGTATCCTAACCCGTACCCTAAGCCGTACCCTAACCCTAACCCTAACCCTAAACCATACGCTACGCCGTACCCTCACCCGTACCCTAACCCGTATCCTAAGCCGTACCCTAACCCTAACCCTAACCCTAAACTATAGCCTACGCCGTAACCTCACCCGTACCCTAACCCGTACCCTAAGCCGTACCCTAACCCTAACCCTAACCCTAACCCTAACCCTAACCCTAACCCTAACCAATACCGTACGCCATACCCTAACACGTACCCTAACCCATATCCTAAGCCGTACCCTAACCCTAACCAATACCCTACGCAGTATCCTCACCCATACCCTCACCCGTACCCTAAGCCGTACCCTAACCCTAACCCTAACCCTAACCCTAACCCTAACCCCTACCCTATGCCATACCCTCACCTGTACCCTATCCTATAACCTAAGCCGTACCATAACCCTAACACTAACCCTAACCCTAACCCATAACCTACGCCGTACCCAAACCCGTACCCTAACCCGTATCCTAAGCCGTACCCTAACCCTAACGCTAACCCTAACCCTAACCCATAACCTACGCCGTACCCTCACCCGTACCCTAACACGTACCCTAAGACGTACCGTAACCCTAACCCTAACACTAACCCTAACCCTAACCCACACTCTATGCCGTACCCTAACCCGTACCCTAACACGTATCCTAAGCCGTTCCCTAACCCTAACCAATACCCTACGCAGTACCCTCACCCATACCCTAAGCCATACCCTAACCCTAACCCTAACCCTAACCCTAACCCCTACCCTACGCCGTACCCTCACCCGTACCCTATCCCATACGCTAAGCCGTACCCTAACCCTAACAGTAACATTAACCCTAACCCTAACCCTAAACCATACCCTACGCCGTACCCTCGCCCATAACCTAATCCGTACCCTAAGCCGTACCCTAACCCTAACCCTAACCTATACACTACGCCGTACCCTCACCCGTTCCCTAACCCGTACCCTAAGCCGTACCCTAACTCTAACCCTAACCCTAACCCTAACCCTTACCCATACCCTGCGCCGTACCCTAACCAATACAATAACCTGTATCCTAAGCCTTAACCTAACCCTAACCAATGAGCTACACAGTACCCTCACCCGTACCCTAAGCCATACCCTAACCCTAACCCTAACACTAACCCTAACCCTAACCCTAACCCTAAACTTCCCTTGACTGCTTTTGCCTCCATTAGATTTCCTAAGCACTAGTGTTTTAAGGAACAGGTTAAAAAGAAAATCCTAATGTGATTTTTTTATAATGTGTTTATTCTTTATCTTATCCTAGTGACGAAAATCTTCTCCATGGCTGGACCCTAAATAATATTCCTTTACGTGCTAAGTGGTATCTAGAGAGTGGGATAGGTTTAATAAATACCTTAATCCTAACGTGTACCCTAACCCTAACCCATACCCTAACCCTAATGCGTACCCTAACCCTAACCCAAACCCTAACCCTAACACGTACGCTAATCCTAACCCGTACCCTAAACCAATCCCTAACCCTAAAACTAACCCTAACCCTAACCCTAACCCTAACCCATACGCTACGCCGTACCCTCACCCATACCCTAACCCATATCCTAAGCCGTACCCTAATCCTAAACCTAACCCTAACCTCTACCCTACGCCGTACCCTCACCCGTACCCTAACCCGTACCCAAAGCCTTACCCTAACCCTAACCCTAACCCTCACCCATACCCAACGCCGTAACCTAACCCATATCCTAACCCGTATCCTAAGCCGTACCCTAACCCTAACCAATAACCTACGCAGTACCCTCACCAGTACCCTCACCCGTATCCTAAGCCCTACCCTAACCCTAACCCTAACCTTAACCCTAAACTACCCTTTACTGCTTTTGCCTCCATTAGATTTCCTAAACACTAGTGTTTTAAGGAACAGGTTAAAAAGAAAACCTTATGTGATTTTTTTATAATGTGTTTATTCTTTATCTTATCCTAGTGACTAAAATCTTCTCCATGGCTGAACCCCAAATAATATTCCTTTACGTGCTAAGTGGTATCTAGAGAGTGGGATAGGTTTAATAAATACCCTAATCCTAAAGTGTACCCTAAACCTAACCCATACCCTAACCCTAACGCGTACACTAACCGTAACCAAAACCCTAACCCGAACAAGTATGCTAATCCTAACCCGTACCCTAAACCAATGCCTAACCATAAAACTAAACCTAACCCTAACCCTAACCCTAACCCATAACCTACGCCGTACCCTCACCCGTACCCTAACCCGTACCCTAAGCCGTACCCTAACCCTAACCCTAACCCTAAACCATACGCTACGCCGTACCCTCACCCGTACCCTAACCCGTATCCTAAGCCGTACACTAACCCTAACCCTAACTCTAAACTATACCCTACGCCGTAACCTCACCCGTACCCTAACCCGTACCCTAAGCCGTACCCTAACCCTAACCCTAACCCTAACCCTAACCCTAACCCATACCGTACGCCATACCCTAACACGTACCCTAACCCGTATCCTAAGCCGTACCCTAACCCTAACCAATACCCTACGCAGTATCCTCACCCATACCCTAACCCGCACCCTAAGCCGTACCCTAACCCTAACCCTAACCCTAACCCTAACCCTAACCCCTACCCTATGCCATACCCTCACCTGTACCCTATCCCATAACCTAAGCCGGACCATAACCCTAACACTAACCCTAACCCTAACCCATAACCTACGCCGTACCCAAACCCGTACCCTAACCCGTATCCTAAGCCGTACCCTAACCCTAACCCTAACCCTAACCCTAACCCATAACCTACGCCGTACCCTCACCCGTACCCTAACACGTACCCTAAGACGTACCGTAACCCTAACCGTAACACTAACCCTAACCCTAACCCACACTCTACGCCGTACCCTAACCCGTACCCTAACACGTATCCTAAGCCGTACCCTAACCCTAACCAATACCCTACGCAGTACCCTCACCCGTACCCTCACCCGTACCCTAAGCCATACCCTAACCCTAACCCTAACCCTAACCCCTACCCTACGCCGTACCCTCACCCGTACCCTATCCCATACCCTAAGCCGTACCCTAACCCTAACACTAACCCTAACCCTAATCCTAACCCTAAACTACCCTTGATTGCTTTTGCCTCTATTAGATTTCCTAAGCACTAGTGTTGTAAGGAACAGGTTAAAAAGAAAATCCTAATGTGATTTTTTTATAATGTGTTTATTCTTTATCTTATCCTAGTGACTAAAATCTTCTCCATGGCTGGATCCCTAATAATATTCCTTTACGTGCTACGTGGTATCTAGAGAGTGGGATAGGTTTAATAAATACCCTAATCCTAACGTGTACCCTAACCCTAACCCATACCCTAACCCGAACGCGTACCCTAACCCTAACCCAAAACCTAACCCTAACACGTACGCTAATCCTAACCCGTACCCTAAACCAATCCCTAACCCTAAAACTAACCCTAACCCTAACCCTAACCCTAACCCTTACCCTACGCCGTACCCTCACCCGTACCCTAACCCGTACCCTAAGACGTACCCTAACCCTAACCCTAACCCATACCCTACACCGTACCCTCACCCGTAACATAACCCGTACCCTAAGCCGTACCCTAACCCTAACCCTAACCTATACACTACGCCGTACCCTCACCCGTACCCTAACCCGTACCCTAAGCCGTACCCTAACTCTAATCCTAACCCTAACCCTAACCCTTACCCGTACCCTGCGCCGTACCCTAACCCATACAATAACCTCTATCCTAAGCCTTAACCTAAACCTAACCAATGACCTACACAGTACCCTTACCCGTACCCTAAGCCATACCCTAACCCTAACCCTAACACTAACCCTAACCCTAAACCCTACCCTATGCCGTACCCTCACCCATACCCTATCCCATACCCTAAGCCGTACCCTAACCCTAACACTAACCCTAACCCTAACCCTAACCCTAAACTACCCTTGACTGCTTTTGCCTCCATTAGATTTCCTAAGCACTAGTGTTTTAAGGAACAGGTTAAAAAGAAAATCCTAATGTGAATTTTTTATAATGTGTTTATTCTTTATCTTATCCTAGTGACGAAAATCTTCTCCATGGCTGGACCCTAAATAATATTCCTTTACGTGCTAAGTGGTATCTAGAGAGTGGGATAGGTTTAATAAATTCCCTAATCCTAACGTGTACCCTAACCCTAACCCACACCCTAGCCCTAATGTGTACCCTAACCCTAACCCAAACCCTAACCCTAACACGTACGCTAATCCTAACCCGTACCCTAAACCAATCCCTAACCCTAAAACTAACCCTAACCCTAAACCTAACCCTAAACCATACGCTACGCCATACCCTCACCCGTACCCTAACCCGTACCCAAAGCCTTACCCTAACCTTAACCCTAATCCTCACCCATACCCAACGCCGTAACCTAACCCATATCCTAACCCGTATCCTAAGCCGTACCCTAACCCTAACCAATAACCTACGCAGTACCCTCACCAGTACCCTCACCCGTATCCTAAGCCCTACCCTAACCCTAACCCTAACCCTAACCCTAAACTACCCTTTACTGCTTTTGCCTCCATTAGATTTCCTAAACACTAGTGTTTTAAGGAACAGGTTAAAAAGAAAACCTTATGTGATTTTTTTATAATGTGTTTATTCTTTATCTTATCCTAGTGACTAAAATCTTCTCCATGGCTGAACCCCAAATAATATTCCTTTACGTGCTAAGTGGTATCTAGAGAGTGGGATAGGTTTAATAAATACCCTAATCCTAAAGTGTACCCTAAACCTAACCCATACCCTAACCCTAACGCGTACCCTAACCCTAACCAAAACCCTAACCCGAACACGTATGCTAATCCTAACCCGTACCCTAAACCAATCCCTAACCCTAAAACTAACCCTAACCTTAACCCTATCCCTAACTCATAACCTACACCGTACCCTCACCCGTACCCTAACTCGTACCCTAAGCCGTACCCTAACCCTAACCCTAACCCTAAACCATACGCTACGCCGTACCCTCACCCGTACCCTAACCCGTATCCTAAGCCGTACCCTAACCCTAACCCTAACCCTAACCCTAACCCTAACCCTAACCCATACCGTACGCCATACCCTAACACGTACCCTAACCCGTATCCTAAGCCGTACCCTAACCCTAACCAATACCCTATGCTGTATCCTCACCCATACCCTCACCCGTACCCTAAGCCGTACCCTAACCCTAACCCTAACCCTAACCCTAAACCCTACCCTATGCCCTACCCTCACCTGTACCCTATCCCATAACCTAAGCCGTACCATAACCCTAACACTAACCCTAACCCTAACCCATAACCTACGCCATACCCTCACCCGTACCCTAACCCGTATCCTAAGACGTACCGTAACCCTAACCAATACCCTACGCAGTATCCTCACCCATACCCTCACCCGTACCCTAAGCCGTACCCTAATCCTAACCCTAACCGTAACCCTAACCCATACCCTATGCCATACCCTCACCTGTACCCTATCCCATAACCTAAGCCGTACCCTAATCCTAACACTAACTCTAACCCTAACCCTAACCCTAACCCTAACCCTAACCCTAACCTTTACCCTACGCCGTACCCTCACCCGTACCCTAACCCATACCCTAAGACGTACCCTAACCCTAATCCTAACCCATACGCTACGCCGTACCCTCACCCGTACCCTATCCCATACGCTAAGCCGTACCCTAACCCTAACAGTAACACTAACCCTAACCCTAACCCATAACCTACGCCGTACCCTCACCCGTACCCTAACCCGTATCCTAAGACGTACCGTAACCCTAACCAATACCCTACGCAGTATCCTCACCCATACCCTCACCCGTACCCTAAGCCGTACCCTAACCCTAACCCTAACCATAACCCTAACCCATACCCTATGCCATACCCTCACCTGTACCCTATCCCATAACCTAAGCCATACCCTAACCCTAACCCTAACCCTAACCGTAACCCATACGCTACGCCGTACCTTCACCCGTACCCTAACCCGTATCCTAAGCCGCACCCTAACCCTAACCCTAACCCTAACCCTAACCCTAACCCATACCCTACGCCATACCCTAACCCGTACCCTAACCCGTATCCTAAGCCGTATCCTAACCCTAACCAATACCCTACGCAGTACCCTCACCCGTACCCTCACCCGTACCCTAAGCCGTACCCTAACCCCAACCCTAACCCTAACTCTAACCCTAACCCCTACCCTACGCCGTACCCTCACCCGTACCCTATCCCATACGCTAAGCCGTACCCTGAACCTAACACTAACACTAACCCTAACCCTAACCCTAACCCTAAACCATACCCTATGCCGTACCCTCACCCGTAACCTAACCCGTACCCTAAGCCGTACCCTAACCCTAACCCTAACCTATACACTATGCCGTACCCTCACCCGTACCCTAACCCGTACCCTAAGCCGTACCCTAACTCTAACCCTAACCCTAACCCTAACCCTTACCCATACCCTGTGCCGTACCCTAACCCATACAATAACCTGTATCCTAAGCCTTAACCTAACCCTAACCAATGACCTACACAGTACCCTCACCCGTACCCTAAGCCATACTCTAAACCTAACCCTAACACTAACCCTAAACCTAAACCCTACCCTATGCCGTACCCTCACCCATACCCTATTCCATACCCTAAGCCGTACCCTAACCCTAACACTAACCCTAACCCTAACCCTAACCCTAAACTACCCTTGACTGCTTTTGCCTCCATTAGATTTCCTAAGCACGAGTGTTTTAAGGAACAGGTTAAAAAGAAAATCCTAATGTTATTTTTTTATAATGTGTTTATTCTTTATCTTATCCTAGTGACGAAAATCTTCTCCATGGCTGGACACTAAATAATATTCCTTTACGTGCTAAGTGGTATCTAGAGAGTGGGATAGGTTTAATAAATACTCTAATCCTAACGTGTACCCTAAACCTAACCCATACCCAACCCTAACGCGTACCCTAACCCTAACCAAAACCCTAACCCGAACAAGTATGCTAATATTAAACCTTACCCTAAACCAATCCCTAACCCTAAAACTAACCCTAACCCTAACCCTAACCCTAACCCATAACCTACGCCGTACCCTCACCCATACCCTAACCCGTACCCTAAGCCGTACCCTAACCCTAACCCTAACCCTAACCTATACGCTACGCCGTACCCTCACCCGTACCCTAACCCGTACCCTAAGCCGTACCCTAACCCTAACCCTAACCCTAACCCATACCCTACGCCGTACCCTAAACCGAACCCTAACCCGTATTCTAAGCTGTACCCTAACCATAACCAATACCCTACACAGTACCCTCAACCGTACCCTAACCCGTACCCTAAGCCGTACCCTAACCCTAACCCTAACCCTAAACTATACACTACGCCGTAACCTCACCCGTACCCTAACCCGTACCCTAAGCCGTACCCTAACCCTAACCCTAACTCTAACCCCTACCCTACGCCGTACCCTCACCCGTACCCTATCCCATACCCTAAGCCGTACCCTAAACCTAACACTAACCCTAACCCTAACCCTAACCCTAAACTACCCTTGATTGCTTTTGCCTCTATTAGATTTCCTAAGCAATAGTGTTTTAAGGAACAGGTTAAAAAGAAAATCCTAATATGATTTTTTTATAATGTGTTTATTCTTTATCTAATCCTAGTGACTAAAATCTTCTCCATGGCTGAATCCCTAATAATATTCCTTTACGTGCTAAGTGGTATCTAGAGAGTGGGATAGGTTTAATAAATACCCTAATCCTAAAGTGTACCCTAACCCTAACCCATACCCTAACCCTAACGCGTACCCTAACCCTAACCCAAAACCTAACCCTAACACGTACGCTAATCCTAACCCGTACCCTAAACCAATCCCTAACCCTAAAACTAACCCTAACCCTAACCCTAACCCTAACCCTTACCCTACGCCGTACCCTCACCCGTACCCTAACCCATACCCTAAGACGTACCCTAACCCTAACCCTAACCCATACGCTACGCCGTACCCTCACCCGTACCCTAACCCGTATCCTAAGCCGTACCCTAACCCTAACCCTAACCCTAACCCATACACTACGCCATACCCTAACCCGTACCCTAACCCGTATCCTAAGCCATATCCTAACCCTAACCAATACCCTACGCAGTACCCTCACCTGTACCCACACCCGTACCCTACGCCGTACCCTAACCCCAACCCTAACCCTAACTCTAACCCTAACCCCTACCCTACGCCGTACCCTCACCCGTACCCTATCCCATACGCTAAGCCATACCCTAACCCTAACACTAACACTAACCCTAACCCTAACCCATACCCTACGCCGTACCCTCACCCGTAACCTAACCCGTACCCTAAGCCGTACCCTAACCTTAACCCTAACCTATACACTACGCCGTACCCTCACCCGTACCCTAACCCGTACCCTAAGCCGTACCCTAACTCTAACCCTAACCTTAACCCTAACCCTTACCCATACCCGGCACCGTACCCTAACCCATACAATAACCTGTATCCTAAGCCTTAACCTAACCCTAACCAATGACCTACACAGTACCCTCACCCGTACCCTAAGCCATACCCTAACCCTAACCCTAACACTAACCCTAACCCTAACCCTAACCCTAAACTACCCTTGACTGCTTTTGCCTCCATTAGATTTCCTAAGCACTAGTGTTTTAAGGAACAGGTTAAAAAGAAAATCCTAATGTGATTTTTTTATAATGTGTTTATTCTTTATCTTATCCTAGTAACGAAAATCTTCTCCATGGCTGGACCCTAAATAATATTCCTTTACGTGCTAAGTGGTATCTAGAGAGTGGGATAGGTTTAATAAATACCCTAATCCTAACGTGTACCCTAAACCTAACCCACACCCTAACCCTAATGCGTACCCTAACCCTAACCCAAACCCTAACCCTAACACGTACACTAATCCTAACCCGTACCCTAAACCAATCCCTAACCCTAAAACTAACCCTAACCCTAACCCTAACCCTAACCCATACGCTACGCCGTATCCTCACCCATACCCTAACCCGTATCCTAAGCCGTACCCTAACCCTAAACCTAACCCTAACCTCTACCCTACGCCGTACCCTCACCCGTACCCTAACCCGTACCCAAAGCCTTACCCTAACCCTAACCCTAACCCTCACCCATACCCAACGCCGTAACCTAACCCATATCCTAACCCGTATCCTAAGCCGTACCCTAACCCTAACCAATAACCTACGCAGTACCCTCACCAGTACCCTCACCCGTATCCTAAGCCCTACCCTAACCCTAACCCTAACCCTAACCCTAAACTACCCTTTACTGCTTTTGCCTCCATTAGATTTCCTAAACACTAGTGTTTTAAAGAACAGGTTAAAAAGAAAAATTTATGTGATTTTTTTTATAATGTGTTTATTCTTTATCTTATCCTAGTGACTAAAATCTTCTCCATGGCTGAACCCCAAATAATATTCCTTTACGTGCTAAGTGGTATCTAGAGAGTGGGATAGGTTTAATAAATACCCTAATCCTAACGTGTACCCTAAAACTAACCGATACCCTAACCCTAACGCGTACCCTAACCCTAACCAAAACCCTAACCGGAACAAGTATGCTAATCCTAACCCTTACCCTAAACCAATCCCTAACCGTAAAACTAACCCTAACCCTAACCCTAACCCTAACCGTACCCTCACCCTTACCCTAACCCGTACCCTAAGCCGTACCCTAACCCTAACCCTAACCCTAACCCATACGCTACGCCGCACACTCACCCGTACCCTAACCCGTATCCTAAGCCGTACCCTAACCCTAACCCTAACCGCTACGCTACGCCGTATCCTATCACATACCCTAAGCGGTACCCTGAACCTAACACTAACCCTAAACCTAACCCTAACCCCTACCCTACGCCGTACCCTCACCCGTAACCTATCCCATACCCTAAGCCGTACCCTAACCCTAACACTAACCCTAACACTAAACCTAACCCCTACCCAACGCTGTACCCTCACCCGTACCCTATCCCATACCCTAAGCCGTACCGTAACCCTAACCCTAACCCTAACCTATACACTACGCCGTACCCTCACCCGTACCCTAACCCGTACCCTAAGCCGTACCCTAACCCTAACCCTAACCCTAACCCTAACCCTAACCCTTACCCTACGCCGTACCCTCACCCGTACCCTAACCCGTACCCTAAGACGTACCCTAACCCTAACCCTAACCCATACGCTACGCCGTACCCTCACCCGTACCCTAACCCGTATCCTAAGCCGTACCCTAACCCTAACCCTAACCCTAACCCATACACTACGCCATACCCTAACCCGTACCCTAACCCGTATCCTAAGCCATATCCTAACCCTAACCAATACCCTACGCAGTACCCTCAGCTGTACCCTCACCCGTACCCTAAGCCGTACCCTAACCCCAACCCTAACCCTAACTCTAACCCTAACCCCTACCCTACGCCGTACCCTCACCCGTACCCTATCCCATACGCTAAGCCATACCCTAACCCTAACACTAACACTAACCCTAACCCTAACCCATACCCTACGCCGTACCCTCACCCGTAACCTAACCCGTACCCTAAGCCGTACCCTAACCTTAACCCTAACCTATACACTACGCCGTACCCTCACCCGTACCCTAACCCGTACCCTAAGCCGTACCCTAACTCTAACCCTAACCTTAACCCTAACCCTTACCCATACCCGGCACCGTACCCTAACCCATACAATAACCTGTATCCTAAGCCTTAACCTAACCCTAACCAATGACCTACACAGTACCCTCACCCGTACCCTAAGCCATACCCTAACCCTAACCCTAACACTAACCCTAACCCTAACCCTAACCCTAAACTACCCTTGACTGCTTTTGCCTCCATTAGATTTCCTAAGCACTAGTGTTTTAAGGAACAGGTTAAAAAGAAAATCCTAATGTGATTTTTTTATAATGTGTTTATTCTTTATCTTATCCTAGTAACGAAAATCTTCTCCATGGCTGGACCCTAAATAATATTCCTTTACGTGCTAAGTGGTATCTAGAGAGTGGGATAGGTTTAATAAATACCCTAATCCTAACGTGTACCCTAAACCTAACCCACACCCTAACCCTAATGCGTACCCTAACCCTAACCCAAACCCTAACCCTAACACGTACACTAATCCTAACCCGTACCCTAAACCAATCCCTAACCCTAAAACTAACCCTAACCCTAACCCTAACCCTAACCCATACGCTACGCCGTATCCTCACCCATACCCTAACCCGTATCCTAAGCCGTACCCTAACCCTAAACCTAACCCTAACCTCTACCCTACGCCGTACCCTCACCCGTACCCTAACCCGTACCCAAAGCCTTACCCTAACCCTAACCCTAACCCTCACCCATACCCAACGCCGTAACCTAACCCATATCCTAACCCGTATCCTAAGCCGTACCCTAACCCTAACCAATAACCTACGCAGTACCCTCACCAGTACCCTCACCCGTATCCTAAGCCCTACCCTAACCCTAACCCTAACCCTAACCCTAAACTACCCTTTACTGCTTTTGCCTCCATTAGATTTCCTAAACACTAGTGTTTTAAAGAACAGGTTAAAAAGAAAAATTTATGTGATTTTTTTTATAATGTGTTTATTCTTTATCTTTTCCTAGTGACTAAAATCTTCTCCATGGCTGAACCCCAAATAATATTCCTTTACGTGCTAAGTGGTATCTAGAGAGTGGGATAGGTTTAATAAATACCCTAATCCTAACGTGTACCCTAAAACTAACCGATACCCTAACCCTAACGCGTACCCTAACCCTAACCAAAACCCTAACCGGAACAAGTATGCTAATCCTAACCCTTACCCTAAACCAATCCCTAACCGTAAAACTAACCCTAACCCTAACCCTAACCCTAACCGTACCCTCACCCTTACCCTAACCCGTACCCTAAGCCGTACCCTAACCCTAACCCTAACCCTAACCCATACGCTACGCCGCACACTCACCCGTACCCTAACCCGTATCCTAAGCCGTACCCTAACCCTAACCCTAACCGCTACGCTACGCCGTACCCTATCCCATACCCTAAGCGGTACCCTGAACCTAACACTAACCCTAAACCTAACCCTAACCCCTACCCTACGCCGTACCCTCACCCGTAACCTATCCCATACCCTAAGCCGTACCCTAACCCTAACACTAACCCTAACACTAAACCTAACCCCTACCCAACGCTGTACCCTCACCCGTACCCTATCCCATACCCTAAGCCGTACCGTAACCCTAACCCTAACCCTAACCTATACACTACGCCGTACCCTCACCCGTACCCTAACCCGTACCCTAAGCCGTACCCTAACCCTAACCCTAACCCTAACCCTAACCCTAACCCATACCCTACGCCGTACCCTAAACCGTACCCTAACCCATATTCTAAGCCGTACCCTAACCATAACCAATACCCTACACAGTACCCTCACCCGTACCCTCACCCGTACCCTAAGCCATACCCTAACCCTAACCCTAACCCTAACCTATACACTACACCATACCCTCACCGTATCCTAACCCGTACCCTAAGCCGTACCCTAACCCTAACCCTAACCCTAACCCTAACCCTAACCCCTACCCTATGCCATACCCTCACCTGTACCCTATCCCATAACCTAAGCCGTACCATAACCCTAACACTAACCCTAACCCTAACCCATAACCTACGCCGTACCCTCACCCGTACCCTAACCCGTATCCTAAGCCGTACCCTAACCCTAACCCTAACCCTAACCCATAACCTACGCCGTACCCTCACCCGTACCCTAACACGTACCCTAAGACGTACCGTAACCCTAACCCTAACACTAACCCTAACCCTAACCCACACTCTACGCCGTACCCTAACCCGTACCATAACACGTATCCTAAGCCGTACCCTAACCCTAACCAATACCCTACGCAGTACCCTCACCCGTACCCTCACCCGTACCCTAAGCCATACCCTAACCCTAACCCTAACCCTAACCCTAACCCCTACCCTAGCCGTACCCTCACCCGTACCCTATCCCATACGCTAAGCCGTACCCTAACCCTAACAGTAACATTAACCCTAACCCTAACCCTAACCCATATCCTACGCCGTACCCTCGCCCATAACCTAATCCGTACCCTAAGCCGTACCCTAACCCTAACCGTAACCTATACACTACGCCGTACCCTCACCCGTTCCCTAACCCGTACCCTAAGCCGTACCCTAACTCTAACCCTAACCCTAACCCTAACCCTTACCCATACCCTGCGCCGTACCCTAACCAATACAATAACCTGTATCCTAAGCCTTAACCTAACCCTAACCAATGACCTACACAGTACCCTCACCCGTACCCTAAGCCATACCCTAACCCTAACCCTAACACTAACCCTAACCCTAAACCCTACCCTATGCCGTACCCTCACCCATACCCTATCCCATACCCTAAGCCGTACCCTAACCCTAACACTAACCCTAACCCTAACCCTAACCCTAAACTTCCCTTGACTGCTTTTGCCTCCATTAGATTTCCTAAGCACTAGTGTTTTAAGGAACAGGTTAAAAAGAAAATCCTAATGTGATTTTTTTATAATGTGTTTATTCTTTATCTTATCCTAGTGACGAAAATCTTCTCCATGGCTGGACCCTAAATAATATTCCTTTACGTGCTAAGTGGTATCTAGAGAGTGGGATAGGTTTAATAAATACCCTAATCCTAACGTGTACCCTAACCCTAACCCATACCCTAACCCTAATGCGTACCCTAACCCTAACCCAAACCCTAACCCTAACACGTACGCTAATCCTAACCCGTACCCTAAACCAATCCCTAACCCTAAAACTAACCCTAACCCTAACCCTAACCCTAACCCATACGCTACGCCGTACCCTCACCCATACCCTAAACCACATCCTAAGCCGTACCCTAATCCTAAACCTAACCCTAACCTCTACCCTACGCCGTACCCTCACCCGTACCCTAACCCGTACCCAAAGCCTTACCCTAACCCTAACCCTAACCCTCACCCATACCCAACGCCGTAACCTAACCCATATCCTAACCCGTATACTAAGCCGTACCCTAACCCTAAGCAATAACCTACACAGTACCCTCACCAGTACCCTCAACCGTATCCTAAGCCCTACCCTAACCCTAACCCTAACCTTAACCCTAAACTACCCTTTACTGCTTTTGCCTCCATTAGATTTCCTAAACACTAGTGTTTTAAGTAACAGGTTAAAAAGAAAACCTTATGTGATTTTTTTATAATGTGTTTATTCTTTATCTTTTCCTAGTGACTAAAATCTTCTCCATGGCTGAACCCCAAATAATATTCCTTTACGTGCTAAGTGGTATCTAGAGAGTGGGATAGGTTTAATAAATACCCTAATCCTAAAGTGTACCCTAAACCTAACCCATACCCTAACCCTAACGCGTACCCTAACCCTAACCAAAACCCTAACCCGAACAAGTATGCTAATCCTAACCCATACCCTAAACCAATGCCTAACCATAAAACTAAACCTAACCCTAACCCTAACCCTAACCCATAACCTACGCCGTACCCTCACCCGTACCCTAACCCGTACCCTAAGCCGTACCCTAACCCTAACCCTAACCCTAACCCTAACCCTAACCCTAACCCTAACCCTAACCCTAACCCTAACCCGTACCCTAAGACGTACCCTAACCCTAACCCTAACCCATACCCTACACCGTACCCTCACCCGTAACCTAACCCGTACCCTAAGCCGTACCCTAACCCTAACCCTAACCTATACACTACGCCGTACCCTCACCCGTACCCTAACCCGTACCCTAAGCCGTACCCTAACTCTAACCCTAACCCTAACCCTAACCCTTACCCGTACCCTGCGCCGTACCCTAACCCATACAATAACCTCTATCCTAAGCCTTAACCTAACCCTAACGAATGACCTACACAGTACCCTCGCCAGTACCCTAAGCCATAACCTAACCCTAACCCTAACACTAACCCTAACCCTAAACCCTACCCTATGCCGTACCCTCACCCATACCCTATCCCATACCCTAAGCCGTACCCTATCCCTAACACTAACCCTAACCCTAACCCTAACCCTAAACTACCCTTGACTGCTTTTGCCTCCATTAGATTTCCTAAGCACTAATGTTTTAAGGAACAGGTTAAAAAGAAAATCCTAATGTGATTTTTTTATAATGTGTTTATTCTTTATCTTATCCTAGTGACGAAAATCTTCTCCATGGCTGGACCCTAAATAATATTCCTTTACGTGCTAAGTGGTATCTAGAGAGTGGGATAGGTTTAATAAATACCCTAATCCTAACGTGTACCCTAACCCTAACCCACACCCTAACCCTAATGCGTACCCTAACCCTAACCCAAACCCTAACCCTTACACGTACGCTAATCCTAACCCGTACCCTAAACCAATCCCTAACCCTAAAACTAACCCTAACCCTAAACCTAACCCTAAACCATACGCTACGCCGTACCCTCACCCGTACCCTAACCCGTACCCAAAGCCTTACCCTAACCCTAACCCTAACCCTCACCCATACCCAACGCCGTAACCTAACCCATATCCTAACCCGTATCCTAAGCCGTACCCTAACCCTAACCAATAACCTACGCAGTACCCTCACCAGTACCCTCACCCGTATCCTAAGCCCTACCCTAACCCTAACCCTAACCCTAACCCTAAACTACCCTTTACTGCTTTTGCCTCCATTAGATTTCCTAAACACTAGTGTTTTAAGGAACAGGTTAAAAAGAAAACCTTATGTGATTTTTTTATAATGTGTTTATTCTTTATCTTATCCTAGTGACTAAAATCTTCTCCATGGCTGAACCCCAAATAATATTCCTTTACGTGCTAAGTGGTATCTAGAGAGTGGGATAGGTTTAATAAATACCCTAATCCTAAAGTGTACCCTAAACCTAACCCATACCCTAACCCTAACGCGTACCCTAACCCTAACCAAAACCCTAACCCGAACACGTATGCTAATCCTAACCCGTACCCTAAACCAATCCCTAACCCTAAAACTAACCCTAACCTTAACCCTAACCCTAACTCATAACCTACACCGTACCCTCACCCGTACCCTAACTCGTACCCTAAGCCGTACCCTAACCCTAACCCTAACCCTAAACCATACGCTACGCCGTACCCTCACCCGTACCCTAACCCGTATCCTAAGCCGTACCCTAACCCTAACCCTAACCCTAAACTATACCCTACGCCGTAACCTCACCCGTACCCTAACCCGTACCCTAAGCCGTACCCTAACCCTAACCCTAACCCTAACCCTAACCCTAACCCATACCGTACGCCATACCCTAACACGTACCCTAACCCGTATCCTAAGCCGTACCCTAACCCTAACCAATACCCTATGCTGTATCCTCACCCATACCCTCACCCGTACCCTAAGCCGTACCCTAACCCTAACCCTAACCCTAACCCTAAACCCTACCCTATGCCATACCCTCACCTGTACCCTATCCCATAACCTAAGCCGTACCATAACCCTAACACTAACCCTAACCCTAACCCATAACCTACGGTATACCCTCACCCGTACCCTAACCCGTATCCTAAGACGTACCGTAACCCTAACCAATACCCTACGCAGTATCCTCACCCATACCCTCACCCGTACCCTAAGCCGTACCCTAATCCTAACCCTAACCGTAACCCTAACCCATACCCTATGCCATACCCTCACCTGTACCCTATCCCATAACCTAAGCCGTACCCTAATCCTAACACTAACTCTAACCCTAACCCTAACCCTAACCCTAACCCTAACCCTAACCCTTACCCTACGCCGTACCCTCACCCGTACCCTAACCCATACCCTAAGACGTACCCTAACCCTAACCCTAACCCATACGCTACGCCGTACCCTCACCCGTACCCTATCCCATACGCTAAGCCGTACCCTAACCCTAACAGTAACACTAACCCTAACCCTAACCCATAACCTACGCCGTACCCTCACCCGTACCCTAACCCGTATCCTAAGACGTACCGTAACCCTAACCAATACCCTACGCAGTATCCTCACCCATACCCTCACCCGTACCCTAAGCCGTACCCTAACCCTAACCCTAACCATAACCCTAACCCATACCCTATGCCATACCCTCACCTGTACCCTATCCCATAACCTAAGCCATACCCTAACCCTAACCCTAACCCTAACCGTAACCCATACGCTACGCCGTACCTTCACCCGTACCCTAACCCGTATCCTAAGCCGCACCCTAACCCTAACCCTAACCCTAACCCTAACCCTAACCCATACCCTACGCCATACCCTAACCCGTACCCTAACCCGTATCCTAAGCCGTATCCTAACCCTAACCAATACCCTACGCAGTACCCTCACCCGTACCCTCACCCGTACCCTAAGCCGTACCCTAACCCCAACCCTAACCCTAACTCTAACCCTAACCCCTACCCTACGCCGTACCCTCACCCGTACCCTATCCCATACGCTAAGCCGTACCCTGAACCTAACACTAACACTAACCCTAACCCTAACCCTAACCCTAAACCATACCCTATGCCGTACCCTCACCCGTAACCTAACCCGTACCCTAAGCCGTACCCTAACCCTAACCCTAACCTATACACTATGCCGTACCCTCACCCGTACCCTAACCCGTACCCTAAGCCGTACCCTAACTCTAACCCTAACCCTAACCCTAACCCTTACCCATACCCTGTGCCGTACCCTAACCCATACAATAACCTGTATCCTAAGCCTTAACCTAACCCTAACCAATGACCTACACAGTACCCTCACCCGTACCCTAAGCCATACTCTAAACCTAACCCTAACACTAACCCTAAACCTAAACCCTACCCTATGCCGTACCCTCACCCATACCCTATCCCATACCCTAAGCCGTACCCTAACCCTAACACTAACCCTAACCCTAACCCTAACCCTAAACTACCCTTGACTGCTTTTGCCTCCATTAGATTTCCTAAGCACGAGTGTTTTAAGGAACAGGTTAAAAAGAAAATCCTAATGTTATTTTTTTATAATGTGTTTATTCTTTATCTTATCCTAGTGACGAAAATCTTCTCCATGGCTGGACACTAAATAATATTCCTTTACGTGCTAAGTGGTATCTAGAGAGTGGGATAGGTTTAATAAATACTCTAATCCTAACGTGTACCCTAAACCTAACCCATACCCAACCCTAACGCGTACCCTAACCCTAACCAAAACCCTAACCCGAACAAGTATGCTAATATTAAACCTTACCCTAAACCAATCCCTAACCCTAAAACTAACCCTAACCCTAACCCTAACCCTAACCCATAACCTACGCCGTACCCTCACCCATACCCTAACCCGTACCCTAAGCCGTACCCTAACCCTAACCCTAACCCTAACCCATACGCTACGCCGCACCCTCACCCGTACCCTAACCCGTATCCTAAGCCGTACCCTAACCCTAACCCTAACCGTAACCACTACCCTACGCCGTACCCTATCCCATACCCTAAGCGGTACCGTAAACCTAACACTAACCCTAAACCTAATCCTAACCCCTACCCTACGCCGTACCCTCACCCGTACCCTATCCCATACCCTAAGCCGTACCCTAACCCTAACCCTAACCCTAACCTATACACTACGCCGTACCCTCACCCGTACCCTAACCCGTACCCTAAGCCGTACCCTAACCCTAACCCTAACCCTAACCCATACCCTACGCCGTACCCTAAACCGAACCCTAACCCGTATTCTAAGCTGTACCCTAACCATAACCAATACCCTACACAGTACCCTCAACCGTACCCTAACCCGTACCCTAAGCCGTACCCTAACCCTAACCCTAACCCTAAATTATACACTACGCCGTAACCTCACCCGTACCCTAACCCGTACCCTAAGCCGTACCCTAACCCTAACCCTAACTCTAACCCCTACCCTACGCCGTACCCTCACCCGTACCCTATCCCATACCCTAAGCCGTACCCTAAACCTAACACTAACCCTAACCCTAACCCTAACCCTAAACTACCCTTGATTGCTTTTGCCTCTATTAGATTTCCTAAGCAATAGTGTTTTAAGGAACAGGTTAAAAAGAAAATCCTAATATGATTTTTTTATAATGTGTTTATTCTTTATCTAATCCTAGTGACTAAAATCTTCTCCATGGCTGAATCCCTAATAATATTCCTTTACGTGCTAAGTGGTATCTAGAGAGTGGGATAGGTTTAATAAATACCCTAATCCTAACGTGTACCCTAACCCTAACCCATACCCTAACCCTAACGCGTACCCTAACCCTAACCCAAAACCTAACCCTAACACGTACGCTAATCCTAACCCGTACCCTAAACCAATCCCTAACCCTAAAACTAACCCTAACCCTAACCCTAACCCTAACCCTTACCCTACGCCGTACCCTCACCCGTACCCTAACCCGTACCCTAAGACGTACCCTAACCCTAACCCTAACCCATACGCTACGCCGTACCCTCACCCGTACCCTAACCCGTATCCTAAGCCGTACCCTAACCCTAACCCTAACCCTAACCCATACACTACGCCATACCCTAACCCGTACCCTAACCCGTATCCTAAGCCATATCCTAACCCTAACCAATACCCTACGCAGTACCCTCACCTGTACCCTCACCCGTACCCTACGCCGTACCCTAACCCCAACCCTAACCCTAACTCTAACCCTAACCCCTACCCTACGCCGTACCCTCACCCGTACCCTATCCCATACGCTAAGCCATACCCTAACCCTAACACTAACACTAACCCTAAACCTAACCCATACCCTACGCCGTACCCTCACCCGTAACCTAACCCGTACCCTAAGCCGTACCCTAACCTTAACCCTAACCTATACACTACGCCGTACCCTCACCCGTACCCTAACCCGTACCCTAAGCCGTACCCTAAATCTAACCCTAACCTTAACCCTAACCCTTACCCATACCCGGCACCGTACCCTAACCCATACAATAACCTGTATCCTAAGCCTTAACCTAACCCTAACCAATGACCTACACAGTACCCTCACCCGTACCCTAAGCCATACCCTAACCCTAACCCTAACACTAACCCTAACCCTAACCCTAACCCTAAACTACCCTTGACTGCTTTTGCCTCCATTAGATTTCCTAAGCACTAGTGTTTTAAGGAACAGGTTAAAAAGAAAATCCTAATGTGATTTTTTTATAATGTGTTTATTCTTTATCTTATCCTAGTAACGAAAATCTTCTCCATGGCTGGACCCTAAATAATATTCCTTTACGTGCTAAGTGGTATCTAGAGAGTGGGATAGGTTTAATAAATACCCTAATCCTAACGTGTACCCTAAACCTAACCCACACCCTAACCCTAATGCGTACCCTAACCCTAACCCAAACCCTAACCCTAACACGTACACTAATCCTAACCCGTACCCTAAACCAATCCCTAACCCTAAAACTAACCCTAACCCTAACCCTAACCCTAACCCATACGCTACGCCGTATCCTCACCCATACCCTAACCCGTATCCTAAGCCGTACCCTAACCCTAAACCTAACCCTAACCTCTACCCTACGCCGTACCCTCACCCGTACCCTAACCCGTACCCAAAGCCTTACCCTAACCCTAACCCTAACCCTCACCCATACCCAACGCCGTAACCTAACCCATATCCTAACCCGTATCCTAAGCCGTACCCTAACCCTAACCAATAACCTACGCAGTACCCTCACCAGTACCCTCACCCGTATCCTAAGCCCTACCCTAACCCTAACCCTAACCCTAACCCTAAACTACCCTTTACTGCTTTTGCCTCCATTAGATTTCCTAAACACTAGTGTTTTAAAGAACAGGTTAAAAAGAAAAATTTATGTGATTTTTTTTATAATGTGTTTATTCTTTATCTTATCCTAGTGACTAAAATCTTCTCCATGGCTGAACCCCAAATAATATTCCTTTACGTGCTAAGTGGTATCTAGAGAGTGGGATAGGTTTAATAAATACCCTAATCCTAACGTGTACCCTAAAACTAACCGATACCCTAACCCTAACGCGTACCCTAACCCTAACCAAAACCCTAACCGGAACAAGTATGCTAATCCTAACCCTTACCCTAAACCAATCCTTAACCGTAAAACTAACCCTAACCCTAACCCTAACCCTAACCGTACCCTCACCCTTACCCTAACCCGTACCCTAAGCCGTACCCTAACCCTAACCCTAACCCTAACCCATACGCTACGCCGCACACTCACCCGTACCCTAACCCGTATCCTAAGCCGTACCCTAACCCTAACCCTAACCGCTACGCTACGCCGTACCCTATCCCATACCCTAAGCGGTACCCTGTACCTAACACTAACCCTAAACCTAACCCTAACCCCTACCCTACGCCGTACCCTCACCCGTAACCTATCCCATACCCTAAGCCGTACCCTAACCCTAACACTAACCCTAACACTAAACCTAACCCCTACCCAACGCTGTACCCTCACCCGTACCCTATCCCATACCCTAAGCCGTACCGTAACCCTAACCCTAACCCTAACCTATACACTACGCCGTACCCTCACCCGTACCCTAACCCGTACCCTAAGCCGTACCCTAACCCTAACCCTAACCCTAACCCTAACCCTAACCCATACCCTACGCCGTACCCTAAACCGTACCCTAACCCGTATTCTAAGCCGTACCCTAACCATAACCAATACCCTACACAGTACCCTCACCCGTACCCTCACCCGTACCCTAAGCCATACCCTAACCCTAACCCTAACCCTAACCTATACACTACACCATACCCTCACCGTATCCTAACCCGTACCCTAAGCCGTACCCTAACCCTAACCCTAACCCTAACCCTAACCCTAACCCCTACCCTATGCCATACCCTCACCTGTACCCTATCCCATAACCTAAGCCGTACCATAACCCTAACACTAACCCTAACCCTAACCCATAACCTACGCCGTACCCTCACCCGTACCCTAACCCGTATCCTAAGCCGTACCATAACCCTAACCCTAACCCTAACCCATAACCTACGCCGTACCCTCACCCGTACCCTAACACGTACCCTAAGACGTACCGTAACCCTAACCCTAACACTAACCCTAACCCTAACCCACACTCTACGCCGTACCCTAACCCGTACCATAACACGTATCCTAAGCCGTACCCTAACCCTAACCAATACCCTACGCAGTACCCTCACCCGTACCCTCACCCGTACCCTAAGCCATACCCTAACCCTAACCCTAACCCTAACCCTAACCCCTACCCTAGCCGTACCCTCACCCGTACCCTATCCCATACGCTAAGCCGTACCCTAACCCTAACAGTAACATTAACCCTAACCCTAACCCTAACCCATATCCTACGCCGTACCCTCGCCCATAACCTAATCCGTACCCTAAGCCGTACCCTAACCCTAACCCTAACCTATACACTACGCCGTACCCTCACCCGTTCCCTAACCCGTACCCTAAGCCGTACCCTAACTCTAACCCTAACCCTAACCCTAACCCTTACCCATACCCTGCGCCGTACCCTAACCAATACAATAACCTGTATCCTAAGCCTTAACCTAACCCTAACCAATGACCTACACAGTACCCTCACCCGTACCCTAAGCCATACCCTAACCCTAACCCTAACACTAACCCTAACCCTAAACCCTACCCTATGCCGTACCCTCACCCATACCCTATCCCATACCCTAAGCCGTACCCTAACCCTAACACTAACCCTAACCCTAACCCTAACCCTAAACTTCCCTTGACTGCTTTTGCCTCCATTAGATTTCCTAAGCACTAGTGTTTTAAGGAACAGGTTAAAAAGAAAATCCTAATGTGATTTTTTTATAATGTGTTTATTCTTTATCTTATCCTAGTGACGAAAATCTTCTCCATGGCTGGACCCTAAATAATATTCCTTTACGTGCTAAGTGGTATCTAGAGAGTGGGATAGGTTTAATAAATACCCTAATCCTAACGTGTACCCTAACCCTAACCCATACCCTAACCCTAATGCGTACCCTAACCCTAACCCAAACCCTAACCCTAACACGTACGCTAATCCTAACCCGTACCCTAAACCAATCCCTAACCCTAAAACTAACCCTAACCCTAACCCTAACCCTAACCCATACGCTACGCCGTACCCTCACCCATACCCTAAACCACATCCTAAGCCGTACCCTAATCCTAAACCTAACCCTAACCTCTACCCTACGCCGTACCCTCACCCGTACCCTAACCCATACCCAAAGCCTTACCCTAACCCTAACCCTAACCCTCACCCATACCCAACGCCGTAACCTAACCCATATCCTAACCCGTATACTAAGCCGTACCCTAACCCTAACCAATAACCTACGCAGTACCCTCACCAATACCCTCAACCGTATCCTAAGCCCTACCCTAACCCTAACCCTAACCTTAACCCTAAACTACCCTTTACTGCTTTTGCCTCCATTAGATTTCCTAAACACTAGTGTTTTAAGGAACAGGTTAAAAAGAAAACCTTATGTGATTTTTTTATAATGTGTTTATTCTTTATCTTATCCTAGTGACTAAAATCTTCTCCATGGCTGAACCCCAAATAATATTCCTTTACGTGCTAAGTGGTATCTAGAGAGTGGGATAGGTTTAATAAATACCCTAATCCTAAAGTGTACCCTAAACCTAACCCATACCCTAACCCTAACACGTACCCTAACCCTAACCAAAACCCTAACCCGAACAAGTATGCTAATCCTAACCCGTACCCTAAACCAATGCCTAACCATAAAACTAAACCTAACCCTAACCCTAACCCTAACCCATAACCTACGCCGTACCCTCACCCGTACCCTAACCCGTACCCTAAGCCGTACCCTAACCCTAACCCTAACCCTAAACCATACGCTACGCCGTACCCTCACCCGTCCCCTAACCCGTATCCTAAGCCGTACACTAACCCTAACCCTAACTCTAAACTATACCCTACGCCGTAACCTCACCCGTACCCTAACCCGTACCCTAAGCCGTACCCTAACCCTAACCCTAACCCTAACCCTAACCCTAACCCTAACCCATACCGTACGCCATACCCTAACACGTACCCTAACCCGTATCCTAAGCCGTACCCTAACCCTAACCAATACCCTACGCAGTATCCTCACCCATACCTTAACCCATACCCTAAGCCGTACCCTAACCCTAACCCTAACCCTAACCCTAACCCTAACCCCTACCCTATGCCATACCCTCACCTGTACCCTATCCCATAACCTACGCCGTACCATAACCCTAACACTAACCCTAACCCTAACCCATAACCTACGCCGTACCCAAACCCGTACCCTAACCCGTATCCTAAGCCGTACCCTAACCCTAACCCTAACCCCTACCCTATGCCATACCCTCACCTGTACCCTATCCCATAACCTAAGCCGTACCATAACCCTAACACTAACCCTAACCCTAACCCATAACCTACGCCGTACCCAAACCCGTACCCTAACACGTATCCTAAGCCGTACCCTAACCCTAACCAATACCCTACGCAGTACCCTCACCCGTACCCTCACCCGTACCCTAAGCCGTACCCTAACCCTAACCCTAACCCTAACCCTAACCCTAACCCTAACCCTAACCCTAACCCTAACCCTAACCCTAACCCTAACCCTAACCCTAACCCATAACCTACGCCGTACCCTCACCCGTACCCTAACACGTACCCTAAGACGTACCGTAACCCTAACCGTAACACTAACCCTAACCCTAACCCACACTCTACGCCGTACCCTAACCCGTACCCTAACACGTATCCTAAGCCGTACCCTAACCCTAACCAATACCCTACGCAGTACCCTCACCCGTACCCTCACCCGTACCCTAAGCCATACCCTAACCCTAACCCTAACCCTAACCCTAAACCTAACCCCTACCCTACGCCGTACCCTCACCCGTACCCTATCCCATACCCTAAGCCGTACCCTAACCCTAACACTAACCCTAACCCTAATCCTAACCCTAAACTACCCTTGATTGCTTTTGCCTCTATTAGATTTCCTAAGCACTAGTGTTTTAAGGAACAGGTTAAAAAGAAAATCCTAATGTGATTTTTTTATAATGTGTTTATTCTTTATCTTATCCTAGTGACTAAAATCTTCTCCATGGCTGGATCCCTAATAATATTCCTTTACGTGCTACGTGGTATCTAGAGAGTGGGATAGGTTGAATAAATACCCTAATCCTAACGTGTACCCTAACCCTAACCCATACCCTAACCCGAACGCGTACCCTAACCCTAACCCAAAACCTAACCCTAACACGTACGCTAATCCTAACCCGTACCCTAAACCAATCCCTAACCCTAAAACTAACCCTAACCCTAACCCTAACCCTAACCCTTACCCTACGCCGTACCCTCACCCGTACCCTAACCCGTACCCTAAGACGTACCCTAACCCTAACCCTAACCCATACCCTACACCGTACCCTCACCCGTAACCTAACCCGTACCCTAAGCCGTACCCTAACCCTAACCCTAACCTATACACTACGCCGTACCCTCACCCGTACCCTAACCCGTACCCTAAGCCGTACCCTAACTCTAACCCTAACCCTAACCCTAACCCTTACCCGTACCCTGCGCCGTACCCTAACCCATACAATAACCTCTATCCTAAGCCTTAACCTAACCCTAACGAATGACCTACACAGTACCCTCACCAGTACCCTAAGCCATAACCTAACCCTAACCCTAACACTAACCCTAACCCTAAACCCTACCCTATGCCGTACCCTCACCCATACCCTATCCCATACCCTAAGCCGTACCCTATCCCTAACACTAACCCTAACCGTAACCCTAACCCTAAACTACCCTTGACTGCTTTTGCCTCCATTAGATTTCCTAAGCACTAATGTTTTAAGGAACAGGTTAAAAAGAAAATCCTAATATGATTTTTTTATAATGTGTTTATTCTTTATCTTATCCTAGTGATGAAAATCTTCTCCATGGCTGGACCCTAAATAATATTCCTTTACGTGCTAAGTGGTATCTAGAGAGTGGGATAGGTTTAATAAATACCCTAATCCTAACGTGCACCCTAACCCTAACCCACACCCTAACCCTAATGCGTACCCTAACCCTAACCCAAACCCTAACCCTTACACGTACGCTAATCCTAACCCGTACCCTAAACCAATCCCTAACCCTAAAACTAACCCTAACCCTAAACCTAACCCTAAACCATACGCTACGCCGTACCCTCACCCGTACCCTAACCCGTACCCAAAGCCTTACCCTAACCCTAACCCTAACCCTCACCCATACCCAACGCCGTAACCTAACCCATATCCTAACCCGTATCCTAAGCCGTACCCTAACCCTAACCAATAACCTACGCAGTACCCTCACCAGTACCCTCACCCGTATCCTAAGCCCTACCCTAACCCTAACCCTAACCCTAACCCTAAACTACCCTTTACTGCTTTTGCCTCCATTAGATTTCCTAAACACTAGTGTTTTAAGGAACAGGTTAAAAAGAAAACCTTATGTGATTTTTTTATAATGTGTTTATTCTTTATCTTATCCTAGTGACTAAAATCTTCTCCATGGCTGAACCCCAAATAATATTCCTTTACGTGCTAAGTGGTATCTAGAGAGTGGGATAGGTTTAATAAATACCCTAATCCTAAAGTGTACCCTAAACCTAACCCATACCCTAACCCTAACGCGTACCCTAACCCTAACCAAAATCCTAACCCGAACACGTATGCTAATCCTAACCCGTACCCTAAACCAATCCCTAACCCTAAAACTAACCCTAACCCATAATCTACACCGTACCCTCACCCGTACCCTAACTTGTACCCTAAGGCGTACCCTAACCCTAACCCTAACCCTAAACCATACGCTACGCCGTAACCTCACCCGTACCCTAACCCGTACCCTAACCCGTACCCTAACCCGTATCCTAAGCCGTACCCTAACCCTAACCCTAACCCTAACCCTAACCCTAACCCTAAGCCATACCCTAACCCTAACCCTAACCCTAAACCATACCCTACGCCGTAACCTCACCCGTACCCTAACCCGTACCCTAAGCCGTACCCTAACCCTAACCCTAACCCTAACCCTAACCCTAACCCATACCGTACGCCATACCCTAACACGTACCCTAACCCGTATCCTAAGCCGTACCCTAACCCTAACCAATACCCTATGCTGTATCCTCACCCATACCCTCACCCGTACCCTAAGCCGTACCCTAACCCTAACCCTAACCCTAACCCTAAACCCTACCCTATGCCATACCCTCACCTGTACCCTATCCCATAACCTAAGCCGTACCATAACCCTAACACTAACCCTAACCCTAACCCATAACCTACGCCGTACACTCACCCGTACCCTAACCCGTATCCTAAGACGTACCGTAACCCTAACCAATAACCTACGCAGTATCCTCACCCATACCCTCACCCGTACCCTAAGCCGTACCCTAATCCTAACCCTAACCGTAACCCTAACCCATACCCTATGCCATACCCTCACCTGTACCCTATCCCATAACCTAAGCAATACCCTAACCCTAACACTAACCCTAACCCTAACCCTAACCTTAAACTACCCTTGACTGCTTTTGCCTCCATTAGATTTCCTAACCACTAGTGTTTTAAGGAACAGGTTAAAAAGAAAATCCTAATGTGATTTTTTTATAATGTGTTTATTCTTTATCTTATCCTAGTGACGAAAATCTTCTCCATGGCTGGACCCTAAATAATATTCCTTTACGTGCTAAGTGGTATCTAGAGAGTGGGATAGGTTTAATAAATACCCTAATCCTAACGTGTACCCTAACCCTAGACCACACCCTAACCCTAATGCGTACCCTAACCCTAACCCAAACCCTAACCCTAACACGTACGCTAATCCTAACCCGTACCCTAAACCAATCCCTAACCCTAAAACTAACCCTAACCCTAACCCTAACCCTAACCCATACGCTACGCCGTACCCTCACCCATACCCTAACCCGTATCCTAAGCCGTACCCTAACCCTAAACCTAAACCTAACCTCTACCCTACGCCGTACCCTCACCCGTACCCTAACCCGTACCCAAAGCCTTACCCTAACCCTAATCCTAACCCTCACCCATACCCAACGCCGTAATCTAACCCATATCCTAACCCGTATCCTAAGCCGTACCCTAACCCTAACCAATAAGTTACGCAGTACCCTCACCAGTACCCTCACCCGTATCCTAAGCCCTACCCTAACCCTAACCCTAACCCTAACCCTAAACTACCCTTTACTGCTTTTGCCTCCATTAGATTTCCTAAACACTAGTGTTTTAAGGAACAGGTTAAAAAGAAAACCTTATGTGATTTTTTTATAATGTGTTTATTCTTTATCTTATCCTAGTGACTAAAATCTTCTCCATGGCTGAACCCCAAATAATATTCCTTTACGTGCTAAGTGGTATCTAGAGAGTGGGATAGGTTTAATAAATACCCTAATCCTAAAGTGTACCCTAAACCTAACCCATACCCTAACCCTAACGCGTACCCTAACCCTAACCAAAACCCTAACCCGAACAAGTATGCTAATCCTAACCCGTACCCTAAACCAATCCCTAACCCTAAAACTAACCCTAACCCTAACCCTAACCCTAACCCTAACCCATAACCTACGCCGTACCCTCACCCGTACCCTAACCCGTACCCTAAGCCGTACCCTAACCCTAACCCTAACCCTAAACCATACGCTACGCCGTACCCTAACCCGTACCCTAACCCGTATCCTAAGCCGTACCCTAACCCTAACCCTAACTCTAAACTATACCCTACGCCGTAACGTCACCCGTACCCTAACCCGTACCCTAAGCCGTACCCTAACCCTAACCCTAACCCTAACCCTAACCCTAACCCATACCGTACGCCATACCCTAACACGTACCCTAACCCGTATCCTAAGCCGTACACTAACCCTAACCAATACCCTACGCAGTATCCTCACCCATACCCTAACCCGTACCCTAAGCCGTACCCTAACCCTAACCCTAACCCTAACCCTAACCCCTACCCTATGCCATACCCTCACCTGTACCCTATCCCATAACCTAAGCCGTACCATAACCCTAACACTAACCCTAACCCTAACCCATAACCTACGCCGTACCCAAACCCGTACCCTAACCCGTATCCTAAGCCGTACCCTAACCCTAACCCTAACCCCTACCCTATGCCATACCCTCACCTGTACCCTATCCCATAACCTAAGCCGTACCATAACCCTAACACTAACCCTAACCCTAACCCATAACCTACGCCGTACCCTCACCCGTACCCTAACACGTACCCTAAGACGTACCGTAACCCTAACCCTAACACTAACCCTAACCCTAACCCACACTCTACGCCGTACCCTAACCCGTACCCTAACACGTATCCTAAGCCGTACCCTAACCCTAACCAATACCCTACGCAGTACCCTCACCCGTACCCTCACCCGTACCCTAAGCCCTACCCTAACCCTAACCCTAACCTTAACCCTAAACTACCCTTTACTGCTTTTGCCTCCATTAGATTTCCTAAACACTAGTGTTTTAAGGAACAGGTTAAAAAGAAAACCTTATGTGATTTTTTTATAATGTGTTTATTCTTTATCTTATCCTAGTGACTAAAATCTTCTCCATGGCTGAACCCCAAATAATATTCCTTTACGTGCTAAGTGGTATCTAGAGAGTGGGATAGGTTTAATAAATACCCTAATCCTAAAGTGTACCCTAAACCTAACCCATACCCTAACCCTAACACGTACCCTAACCCTAACCAAAACCCTAACCCGAACAAGTATGCTAATCCTAACCCGTACCCTAAACCAATGCCTAACCATAAAACTAAACCTAACCCTAACCCTAACCCTAACCCATAACCTACGCCGTACCCTCACCCGTACCCTAACCCGTACCCTAAGCCGTACCCTAACCCTAACCCTAACCCTAAACCATACGCTACGCCGTACCCTCACCCGTCCCCTAACCCGTATCCTAAGCCGTACACTAACCCTAACCCTAACTCTAAACTATACCCTACGCCGTAACCTCACCCGTACCCTAACCCGTACCCTAAGCCGTACCCTAACCCTAACCCTAACCCTAACCCTAACCCTAACCCTAACCCATACCGTACGCCATACCCTAACACGTACCCTAACCCGTATCCTAAGCCGTACCCTAACCCTAACCAATACCCTACGCAGTATCCTCACCCATACCTTAACCCGTACCCTAAGCCGTACCCTAACCCTAACCCTAACCCTAACCCTAACCCTAACCCCTACCCTATGCCATACCCTCACCTGTACCCTATCCCATAACCTACGCCGTACCATAACCCTAACACTAACCCTAACCCTAACCCATAACCTACGCCGTACCCAAACCCGTACCCTAACCCGTATCCTAAGCCGTACCCTAACCCTAACCCTAACCCTAACCCTAACCCATAACCTACGCCGTACCCTCACCCGTACCCTAACACGTACCCTAAGACGTACCGTAACCCTAACCGTAACACTAACCCTAACCCTAACCCACACTCTACGCCGTACCCTAACCCGTACCCTAACACGTATCCTAAGCCGTACCCTAACCCTAACCAATACCCTACGCAGTACCCTCACCCGTACCCTCACCCGTACCCTAAGCCATACCCTAACCCTAACCCTAACCCTAACCCTAAACCTAACCCCTACCCTACGCCGTACCCTCACCCGTACCCTATCCCATACCCTAAGCCGTACCCTAACCCTAACACTAACCCTAACCCTAATCCTAACCCTAAACTACCCTTGATTGCTTTTGCCTCTATTAGATTTCCTAAGCACTAGTGTTTTAAGGAACAGGTTAAAAAGAAAATCCTAATGTGATTTTTTTATAATGTGTTTATTCCTTATCTTATCCTAGTGACTAAAATCTTCTCCATGGCTGGATCCCTAATAATATTCCTTTACGTGCTACGTGGTATCTAGAGAGTGGGATAGGTTGAATAAATACCCTAATCCTAACGTGTACCCTAACCCTAACCCATACCCTAACCCGAACGCGTACCCTAACCCTAACCCAAAACCTAACCCTAACACGTACGCTAATCCTAACCCGTACCCTAAACCAATCCCTAACCCTAAAACTAACCCTAACCCTAACCCTAACCCTAACCCTTACCCTACGCCGTACCCTCACCCGTACCCTAACCCGTACCCTAAGATGTACCCTAACCCTAACCCTAACCCATACCCTACACCGTACCCTCACCCGTAACCTAACCCGTACCCTAAGCCGTACCCTAACCCTAACCCTAACCTATACACTACGCCGTACCCTCACCCGTACCCTAACCCGTACCCTAAGCCGTACCCTAACTCTAACCCTAACCCTAACCCTAACCCTTACCCGTACCCTGCGCCGTACCCTAACCCATACAATAACCTCTATCCTAAGCCTTAACCTAACCCTAACGAATGACCTACACAGTACCCTCACCAGTACCCTAAGCCATAACCTAACCCTAACCCTAACACTAACCCTAACCCTAAACCCTACCCTATGCCGTACCCTCACCCATACCCTATCCCATACCCTAAGCCGTACCCTATCCCTAACACTAACCCTAACCCTAACCCTAACCCTAAACTACCCTTGACTGCTTTTGCCTCCATTAGATTTCCTAAGCACTAATGTTTTAAGGAACAGGTTAAAAAGAAAATCCTAATGTGATTTTTTTATAATGTGTTTATTCTTTATCTTATCCTAGTGACGAAAATCTTCTCCATGGCTGGACCCTAAATAATATTCCTTTACGTGCTAAGTGGTATCTAGAGAGTGGGATAGGTTTAATAAATACCCTAATCCTAACGTGTACCCTAACCCTAACCCACACCCTAACCCTAATGCGTACCCTAACCCTAACCCAAACCCTAACCCTTACACGTACGCTAATCCTAACCCGTACCCTAAACCAATCCCTAACCCTAAAACTAACCCTAACCCTAAACCTAACCCTAAACCATACGCTACGCCGTACCCTCACCCGTACCCTAACCCGTACCCAAAGCCTTACCCTAACCCTAACCCTAACCCTCACCCATACCCAACGCCGTAACCTAACCCATATCCTAACCCGTATCCTAAGCCGTACCCTAACCCTAACCAATAACCTACGCAGTACCCTCACCAGTACCCTCACCCGTATCCTAAGCCCTACCCTAACCCTAACCCTAACCCTAACCCTAAACTACCCTTTACTGCTTTTGCCTCCATTAGATTTCCTAAACACTAGTGTTTTAAGGAACAGGTTAAAAAGAAAACCTTATGTGATTTTTTTATAATGTGTTTATTCTTTATCTTATCCTAGTGACTAAAATCTTCTCCATGGCTGAACCCCAAATAATATTCCTTTACGTGCTAAGTGGTATCTAGAGAGTGGGATAGGTTTAATAAATACCCTAATCCTAAAGTGTACCCTAAACCTAACCCATACCCTAACCCTAAAGCGTACCCTAACCCTAACCAAAACCCTAACCCGAACACGTATGCTAATCCTAACCCGTACCCTAAACCAATCCCTAACCCTAAAACTAACCCTAACCCATAATCTACACCGTACCCTCACCCGTACCCTAACTTGTACCCTAAGGCGTACCCTAACCCTAACCCTAACCCTAAACCATACGCTACGCCGTAACCTCACCCGTACCCTAACCCGTACCCTAACCCGTACCCTAACCCGTATCCTAAGCCGTACCCTAACCCTAACCCTAACCCTAACCCTAACCCTAACCCTAAGCCATACCCTAACCCTAACCCTAACCCTAAACCATACCCTACGCCGTAACCTCACCCGTACCCTAACCCGTACCCTAAGCCGTACCCTAACCCTAACCCTAACCCTAACCCTAACCCTAACCCATACCGTACGCCATACCCTAACACGTACCCTAACCCGTATCCTAAGCCGTACCCTAACCCTAACCAATACCCTATGCTGTATCCTCACCCATACCCTCACCCGTACCCTAAGCCGTACCCTAACCCTAACCCTAACCCTAACCCTAAACCCTACCCTATGCCATACCCTCACCTGTACCCTATCCCATAACCTAAGCCGTACCATAACCCTAACACTAACCCTAACCCTAACCCATAACCTACGCCGTACACTCACCCGTACCCTAACCCGTATCCTAAGACGTACCGTAACCCTAACCAATAACCTACGCAGTATCCTCACCCATACCCTCACCCGTACCCTAAGCCGTACCCTAATCCTAACCCTAACCGTAACCCTAACCCATACCCTATGCCATACCCTCACCTGTACCCTATCCCATAACCTAAGCAATACCCTAACCCTAACACTAACCCTAACCCTAACCCTAACCTTAAACTACCCTTGACTGCTTTTGCCTCCATTAGATTTCCTAACCACTAGTGTTTTAAGGAACAGGTTAAAAAGAAAATCCTAATGTGATTTTTTTATAATGTGTTTATTCTTTATCTTATCCTAGTGACGAAAATCTTCTCCATGGCTGGACCCTAAATAATATTCCTTTACGTGCTAAGTGGTATCTAGAGAGTGGGATAGGTTTAATAAATACCCTAATCCTAACGTGTACCCTAACCCTAGACCACACCCTAACCCTAATGCGTACCCTAACCCTAACCCAAACCCTAACCCTAACACGTACGCTAATCCTAACCCGTACCCTAAACCAATCCCTAACCCTAAAACTAACCCTAACCCTAACCCTAACCCTAACCCATACACTACGCCGTACCCTCACCCATACCCTAACCCGTATCCTAAGCCGTACCCTAACCCTAAACCTAAACCTAACCTCTACCCTACGCCGTACCCTCACCCGTACCCTAACCCGTACCCAAAGCCTTACCCTAACCCTAATCCTAACCCTCACCCATACCCAACGCCGTAATCTAACCCATATCCTAACCCGTATCCTAAGCCGTACCCTAACCCTAACCAATAACCTACGCAGTACCCTCACCAGTACCCTCACCCGTATCCTAAGCCCTACCCTAACCCTAACCCTAACCCTAACCCTAAACTACCCTTTACTGCTTTTGCCTCCATTAGATTTCCTAAACACTAGTGTTTTAAGGAACAGGTTAAAAAGAAAACCTTATGTGATTTTTTTATAATGTGTTTATTCTTTATCTTATCCTAGTGACTAAAATCTTCTCCATGGCTGAACCCCAAATAATATTCCTTTACGTGCTAAGTGGTATCTAGAGAGTGGGATAGGTTTAATAAATACCCTAATCCTAAAGTGTACCCTAAACCTAACCCATACCCTAACCCTAACGCGTACCCTAACCCTAACCAAAACCCTAACCCGAACAAGTATGCTAATCCTAACCCGTACCCTAAACCAATCCCTAACCCTAAAACTAACCCTAACCCTAACCCTAACCCTAACCCTAACCCATAACCTACGCCGTACCCTCACCCGTACCCTAACCCGTACCCTAAGCCGTACCCTAACCCTAACCCTAACCCTAAACCATACGCTACGCCGTACCCTAACCCGTACCCTAACCCGTATCCTAAGCCGTACCCTAACCCTAACCCTAACTCTAAACTATACCCTACGCCGTAACGTCACCCGTACCCTAACCCGTACCCTAAGCCGTACCCTAACCCTAACCCTAACCCTAACCCTAACCCTAACCCATACCGTACGCCATACCCTAACACGTACCCTAACCCGTATCCTAAGCCGTACACTAACCCTAACCAATACCCTACGCAGTATCCTCACCCATACCCTAACCCGTACCCTAAGCCGTACCCTAACCCTAACCCTAACCCTAACCCTAACCCCTACCCTATGCCATACCCTCACCTGTACCCTATCCCATAACCTAAGCCGTACCATAACCCTAACACTAACCCTAACCCTAACCCATAACCTACGCCGTACCCAAACCCGTACCCTAACCCGTATCCTAAGCCGTACCCTAACCCTAACCGTAACCCCTACCCTATGCCATACCCTCACCTGTACCCTATCCCATAACCTAAGCCGTACCATAACCCTAACACTAACCCTAACCCTAACCCATAACCTACGCCGTACCCTCACCCGTACCCTAACACGTACCCTAAGACGTACCGTAACCCTAACCCTAACACTAACCCTAACCCTAACCCACACTCTACGCCGTACCCTAACCCGTACCCTAACACGTATCCTAAGCCGTACCCTAACCCTAACCAATACCCTACGCAGTACCCTCACCCGTACCCTCACCCGTACCCTAAGCCATACCCTAACCCTAACCCTAACCCTAACCCTAACCCCTACCCTACGCCGTACCCTCACCCGTACCCTATCCTATACCCTAAGCCGTACCCTAACCCTAACACTAACCCTAACCCTAACCCTAACCCTAAACTACCCTTGATTGCTTTTGCCTCTATTAGATTTCCTAAGCACTAGTGTTTTAAGGAACAGGTTAAAAAGAAAATCCTAATGTGATTTTTTTTATAATGTGTTTATTCTTTATCTTATCCTAGTGACTAAAAACTATTCCATGGCTGGATCCCTAATAATATTCCTTTACGTGCTACGTGGTATCTAGAGAGTGGGATAGGTTTAATAAATACCATAATCCTAACGTGTACCCTAACCCTAACCCATACCCTAACTCTAACGCGTACCCTAACCCTAACCCAAAACCTAACCCTAACACGTACGCTAATCCTAACCTGTACCCTAAACCAATCCCTAACCCTAAAACTAACCCTAACCCTAACCCTAACCCTAACCCTTACCCTACGCCGTACCCTCACCCGTACCCTAACCCGTACCCTAAGACGTAACCTAACCCTAACCCTAACCCATACCCTACACCGTACCCTCACCCATAACCTAACCCGTACCCTAAGCCGTACCCTAACCCTAACCCTAACCTATACACTACGCCGTACCCTCACCCGTACCCTAACCCGTACCCTAAGCCGTACCCTAACTCTAACCCTAACCCTAACCCTTACCCATACCCTGCGCCGTACCCTAACCCATACAATAACCTGTATCCTAAGCCTTAACCTAACCCTAACCAATGACCTACACAGTACCCTCACCCGTACCCTAAGCCATACCCTAACCCTAACCCTAACACTAACCCTAACCCTAAACCCTACCCTATGCCGTACCCTCACCCATACCCTATCCCATACCCTAAGCCGTACCCTAACCCTAACACTAACCCTAACCCTAACCCTAACCCTAAACTACCCTTGACTGCTTTTGCCTCCATTAGATTTCCTAAGCACTAGTGTTTTAAGGAACAGGTTAAAAAGAAAATCCTAATGTGATTTTTTTATAATGTGTTTATTCTTTATCTTATCCTAGTGACGAAAATCTTCTCCATGGCTGGACCCTAAATAATATTCCTTTACGTGCTAAGTGGTATCTAGAGAGTGGGATAGGTTTAATAAATACCCTAATCCTAACGTGTACCCTAACCCTAACCCACACCCTAACCCTAATGCGTACCCTAACCCTAACCCAAACCCTAACCCTAACACGTACGCTAATCCAAACCCTTACCCTAAACCAATCCCTAATCCTAAAACTAACCCTAACCCTAACCCTAACCCTAACCCATACGCTACGCCGTACCCTCACCCATACCCTAACCCGTATCCTAAGCCATACCCTAATCCTAAACCTAACCCTAACCTCTACCCTACGCCGTACCCTCACCCGTACCCTAACCGGTACCCAAAGCCCCTTACCCTAACCTTAACCCTAACCCTCACCCATACCCAACGCCGTAACCTAACCCATATCCTAACCCGTATCCTAAGCCGTACCCTAACCCTAACCAATAACCTACGCAGTACCCTCACCAGTACCCTCACCCGTATCCTAAGCCCTACCCTAACCCTAACCCTAACCCTAACCCTAAACTACCCTTTACTGCTTTTGCCTCCATTAGATTTCCTAAACACTAGTGTTTTAAGGAACAGGTTAAAAAGAAAACCTTATGTGATTTTTTTATAATGTGTTTATTCTTTATCTTATCCTAGTGACTAAAATCTTCTCCATGGCTGAACCCCAAATAATATTCCTTTTACGTGCTAAGTGGTATCTAGAGAGTGGGATAGGTTTAATAAATACCCTAATCCTAAAGTGTACCCTAAACCTAACCCATACCCTAACCCTAACGCGTACCCTAACCCTAACCAAAACCCTAACCCGAACAAGTATGCTAATCCTAACCCGTACCCTAAACCAATACCTAACCCTAAAACTAACCCTAACCCTAACCCTAACCCTAACCCATAACCTACGCCGTACCCTCACCCGTACCCTAACCCGTACCCTAAGCCGTACCCTAACCCTAACCCTAACCCTAAACCATACGCTACGCCGTACCCTAACCCGTACCCTAACCCGTATCCTAAGCCGTACCCTAACCCTAACCCTAACTCTAAACTATACCCTACGCCGTAACGTCACCCGTACCCTAACCCGTACCCTAAGCCGTACCCTAACCCTAACCCTAACCCTAACCCCTAACCCTAACCCATACCGTACGCCATACCCTAACACGTACCCTAACCCGTATCCTAAGCCGTACACTAACCCTAACCAATACCCTACGCAGTATCCTCACCCATACCCTAACCCGTACCCTAAGCCGTACCCTAACCCTAACCCTAACCCTAACCCTAACCCCTACCCTATGCCATACCCTCACCTGTACCCTATCCCATAACCTAAGCCGTACCATAACCCTAACACTAACCCTAACCCTAACCCATAACCTACGCCGTACCCAAACCCGTACCCTAACACGTATCCTAAGCCGTACCCTAACCCTAACCAATACCCTACGCAGTACCCTCACCCGTACCCTCACCCGTACCCTAAGCCATACCCTAACCCTAACCCTAACCCTAACCCTAACCCCTACCCTACGCCGTACCCTCACCCGTACCCTATCCTATACCCTAAGCCGTACCCTAACCCTAACACTAACCCTAACCCTAACCCTAACCCCTAAACTACCCTTGATTGCTTTTGCCTCTATTAGATTTCCTAAGCACTAGTGTTTTAAGGAACAGGTTAAAAAGAAAATCCTAATGTGATTTTTTTATAATGTGTTTATTCTTTATCTTATCCTAGTGACTAAAAACTATTCCATGGCTGGATCCCTAATAATATTCCTTTACGTGCTACGTGGTATCTAGAGAGTGGGATAGGTTTAATAAATACCATAATCCTAACGTGTACCCTAACCCTAACCCATACCCTAACTCTAACGCGTACCCTAACCCTAACCCAAAACGTAACCCTAACACGTACGCTAATCCTAACCTGTACCCTAAACCAATCCCTAACCCTAAAACTAACCCTAACCCTAACCCTAACCCTAACCCTTACCCTACGCCGTACCCTCACCCGTACCCTAACCCGTACCCTAAGACGTAACCTAACCCTAACCCTAACCCATACCCTACACCGTACCCTCACCCATAACCTAACCCGTACCCTAAGCCGTACCCTAACCCTAACCCTAACCTATACACTACGCCGTACCCTCACCCGTACCCTAACCCGTACCCTAAGCCGTACCCTAACTCTAACCCTAACCCTAACCCTTACCCATACCCTGCGCCGTACCCTAACCCATACAATAACCTGTATCCTAAGCCTTAACCTAACCCTAACCAATGACCTACACAGTACCCTCACCCGTACCCTAAGCCATACCCTAACCCTAACCCTAACACTAACCCTAACCCTAAACCCTACCCTATGCCGTACCCTCACCCATACCCTATCCCATACCCTAAGCCGTACCCTAACCCTAACACTAACCCTAACCCTAACCCTAACCCTAAACTACCCTTGACTGCTTTTGCCTCCATTAGATTTCCTAAGCACTAGTGTTTTAAGGAACAGGGTTAAAAAGAAAATCCTAATGTGATTTTTTTATAATGTGTTTATTCTTTATCTTATCCTAGTGACGAAAATCTTCTCCATGGCTGGACCCTAAATAATATTCCTTTACGTGCTAAGTGGTATCTAGAGAGTGGGATAGGTTTTAATAAATACCCTAATCCTAACGTGTACCCTAACCCTAACCCACACCCTAACCCTAATGCGTACCCTAACCCTAACCCAAACCCTAACCCTAACACGTACGCTAATCCAAACCCTTACCCTAAACCAATCCCTAATCCTAAAACTAACCCTAACCCTAACCCTAACCCTAACCCATACGCTACGCCGTACCCTCACCCATACCCTAACCCGTATCCTAAGCCATACCCTAATCCTAAACCTAACCCTAACCTCTACCCTACGCCGTACCCTCACCCGTACCCTAACCGGTACCCAAAGCCTTACCCTAACCTTAACCCTAACCCTCACCCATACCCAACGCCGTAACCTAACCCATATCCTAACCCGTATCCTAAGCCGTACCCTAACCCTAACCAATAACCTACGCAGTACCCTCACCAGTACCCTCACCCGTTATCCTAAGCCCTACCCTAACCTCCTAACCCTAACCCTAACCCTAAACTACCCTTTACTGCTTTTGCCTCCATTAGATTTCCTAAACACTAGTGTTTTAAGGAACAGGTTAAAAAGAAAACCTTATGTGATTTTTTTATAATGTGTTTATTCTTTATCTTATCCTAGTGACTAAAATCTTCTCCATGGCTGAACCCCAAATAATATTCCTTTACGTGCTAAGTGGTATCTAGAGAGTGGGATATGTTTAATAAATACCCTAATCCTAAAGTGTACCCTAAACCTAACCCATACCCTAAACCCTAAAGCGTACCCTAACCCTAACCAAAACCCTAACCCGAACACGTATGCTAATCCTAACCCGTACCCTAAACCAATCCCTAACCCTAAAACTAACCCTAACCCTAACCCTAACCCTAACCCATAACCTACACCGTACCATCACCCGTACCCTAACCCGTACCCTAAGTCGTACCCTAACCCTAACCCTAACCCTAACCCATAACCTACGCCGTACCCTCACCCGTACCCTAACCCGTACCCTAAGCCGTACCCTAACCCTAACCCTAACCCTAAACCATACGCTACGCCGTACCCTAACCCGTACCCTAACCCGTATCCTAAGCCGTACCCTAACCCTAACCCTAACTCTAAACTATACCCTACGCCGTAACCTCACCCGTACCGTAACGCGTACCCTAAGCCGTACCCTAACCCTAACCTTAACCCTAACCCTAACCCTAACCCATACCGTACGCCATACCCTAACACGTACCCTAACCCGTATCCTAAGCCGTACCCTAACCCTAACCAATACCCTACGCAGTTTCCTCACCCATACCCTAACCCGTACCCTAAGCCGTACCCTAACCCTAACCCTAACCCTAACCCTAACCCTAACCCCTACCCTATGCCATACCCTCACCTGTACCCTATCCCATAACCTAAGCCGTACCATAACCCTAACACTAACCCTAACCCTAACCCATAACCTACGCCGTACCCAAACCGGTACCCTAACCCGTATCCTAAGCCGTACCCTAACCCTAACCCTAACCCTAACCCTAACCCATACCGTACGCCATACCCTAACACGTACCCTAACCCGTATCCTAAGCCGTACCCTAACCCTAACCAATACCCTATGCAGTATCCTCACCCATACCCTCACCCGTACCCTAAGCCGTACCCTAACCCTAACCCTAACCCTAACCCTAACCCATACCCTATGCCATACCCTCACCTGTACCCTATCCCATAACCTATAGCCGTACCCTAACCCTAACCCTAACCCTAACCCATAACCTACGCCGTACCCTCACCCGTACCCTAACACGTACCCTAAGACGTACCGTAACCCTAACCCTAACACTAACCCTAACCCTAACCCACACTCTACGCCGTACCCTAACCCGTACCCTAACACGTATCCTAAGCCATAACCCTAACCGTAACCAATACCCTACGCAGTACCCTCACCCGTACACTCACTCGTACCCTAAGCCATACCCTAACCCTAACCCTAACCCTAACCCTAACCCATAACCTACGCCGTACCCTCACCCGTACCCTAACCCGTATCCTAAGACGTACCGTAACCCTAACCAATACCCCACGCAGTATCCTCACCCATACCCTCACCCGTACCCTAACCTAGCCCGTACCCTAACCCTACCTACCCTAACCCTAACCCTAACCCATACCCTATGCCATACCCTCACCTGTACCCTATCCCATAACCTAAGCCGTACACTACCAACCCTAACCCTAACCCTAACCCTAACCCATAACCTACACCGTACCCTCACCCGTACCCTAACACGTACCCTAAGACGTACCGTAACCCTAACCCTAACACTAACCCTAACCCTAACCCACACTCTACGCCGTACCCTAACCCGTACCCTAACACGTATCCTAAGCCATACCCTAACCCTAACCAATACCCTACGCTGTACCCTCACCCGTACACTCACTCGTACCCTAAGCCATACCCTAACCCTAACCCTAACACTAACCCTAACCCCTACCCTATGCCGTACCCTCACCCGTACCCTATCCCATACCCTAAGCCGTACCCTAACCCTAACACTAACCCTAACCCTAACCCTAACCCTAAACTACCCTTGATTGCTTTTGCCTCTATTAGATTTCCTAAGCACTAGTGTTTTAAGGAATAGGTTAAAAAGAAAATCCTAATGTGATTTTTTATAATGTGTTTATTCTTTATCTTATCCTAGTGACTAAAATCTTCTCCATGGCTGGATCCCTACTAATATTCCTTTACGTGCTAAGTGGTATCTAGAGAGTGGGATAGGTTTAATAAATACCCTAATCCTAACGTGTACCCTAACCCTAACCTATACCCTAAACCTAACGCGTACCCTAACCCTAACCCAAAACCTAATCCTAACACGTACGCTAATCCTAACCCGTACCCTAAACCAATCCCTAACCCTAAAACTAACCCTAACCCTAACCCTAACCCTAACCCATACGCTACGCCGTACCCTCACCCGTACCCTAACCCGTATCCTAAGCCGTACCCTAAGCCTAACCCTAACCCTAACCCTAACCCTAACCCATACCCTACGCCATACCCTAACCCGTACCCTAACCCGTATCCTAAGCCGTATCCTAACCCTAACCAATACCCTACGCAGTACCCTCACCCGTACCCTCACCCGTACCCTAAGCCGTACCCTAACCCCAACCCGAACCCTAACTCTAACCCTAACCCCTACCCTACGCCGTACCCTCACCCGTACCCTATCCCATACGCTAAGCCGTACCCTAACCCTAACACTAACACTAACCCTAACCCTAACCCTAACCCATACCCTACGCCGTACCCTCACCCCGTAACCTAACCCGTACCCTAAGCCGTACCCTAACCCTAACCCTAAACTATACACTATGCCGTACCCTCACCCGTACCCTAACCCGTACCCTAAGCCGTACCCTAACTCTATCCCTAACCCTAACCCTTACCCATACCCTGCGCCGTACCCTAACCCATACAATAACCTGTATCCTAAGCCTTAACCTAACCCTAACCAATGACCTACACAGTACCCTCACCCGTACCCTAAGCCATACCCTAACCCTAACCCTAACACTAACCCTAACCCTAAACCCTACCCTATGCCGTACCCTCACCCATACCCTATCCCATACCCTAAGCCGTACCCTAACCCTAACACTAACCCTAACCCTAACCCTAACCCTAAACTACCCTTGACTGCTTTTGCCTCCATTAGATTTCCTAAGCACGATTGTTTTAAGGAACAGGTTAAAAAGAAAATCCTAATGTGATTTTTTTATAATGTGTTTATTCTTTATCTTATCCTAGTGACGAAAATCTTCTCCATGGCTGGACCCTAAATAATATTCCTTTACGTGCTAAGTGGTATCTAGAGAGTGGGATAGGTTTAATAAATACCCTAATCCTAACGTGTACCCTAACCCTAACCCATACCCTAACCCTAATGCGTACCCTAACCCTAACCCAAACCCTAACCCTAACACATACGCTAATCCTAACCTGTACCCTAAACCAAGACCTAACCCTAAAACTAACCCTAACCCTAACCCATACGCTACGCCGTAACCTCACCCATACCCTAACCCGTATCCTAAGCCGTACCCTAACCCTAAAACTAACGCTAACCTCTACCCTATGCCGTACCCTCACCCGTACCCTAACCCGTACCCAAAGCCTTACCCTAACCCTAACCCTAACCCTCACCCATACCCAACGCCGTAACCTAACCCATATCCTAACCCGTATCCTAAGCCGTACCCTAACCCTAACCAATAACCTACGCAGTACCCTCACCAGTACCCTCACCCGTATCCTAACCCCTACCCTAACCCTAACCCTAACCCTAACACTAAACTACACTTTACTGCTTTTGCCTCCATTAGATTTCCTAAACACTAGTGTTTAAAGCAACAGGTTAAAAAGAAAACCTTATGTGATTTTTTTATAATGTGTTTATTCTTTATCTTATCCCAGTGAATAAAATCTTGTCCATGGCTGAACCCCAAATAATATTCCTTTACGTGCTAAGTGGTATCTAGAAAGTGGGATAGGTTTAATAAATACCCTAATCCTAAAGTGTACCCTAAACCTAACCCATACCCTAACCCTAACGCGTACCCTAACCCTAACCAAAACCCTAACCCGAACAAGTATGCTAATCCTAACCCGTACCCTAAACCAATCCCTAACCCTAAAACTAACCCTAACCCTAACCCTAACCCTAACCCATAACCTACGCCGTACCCTCACCCGTACCCTAACCCGTACCCTAAGCTGTACCCTAACCCTAACCCTAACCCTAAACCATACGCTACGCCGTACCCTCACCCGTACCCTAACCCGTATCCTAAGCCGTACCCTAACCCTAACCCTAACTCTAAACTATACCCTACGCCGTAACCTCACCCGTACCCTAACCCGTACCCCTAAGCCGTACCCTAACCCTAACCCTAACCCTAACCCTAACCCATACCGTACGCCATAACCTAAGACGTACCCTAACCCGTATCCTAAGCCGTACCCTAACCCTAACCAATACCCTACGCAGTATCCTCACCCATACCCTCACCGGTACCCTAAGCCGTACCCTAACCCTAACCCTAACCCTAACCCTAACCCTAACCCCTACCCTATGCCATACCCCTCACCTGTACCCTATCCCATAACCTAAGCCGTACCATAACCCTAACACTAACCCTAACCCTAACCCATACGCTACGCCGTACCCTCACCCGTACCCTAACCCGTATCCTAAGCCGTACCCTAACCCTAACCCTAACCCTAACCCTAACCGCTACCCTAACGCCGTACCCTATCCCATACCCTAAGCCGTACCCTAACCCTAACACTAACCCTAACCCTAAACCTAACCCCTACCCTACGCCGTCTCACCCGTACCCTATCCCATACCCTAAGCCGTACCCTAACCCTAACCCTAACCTATACACTACGCCGTACCCTCACCCGTACCCTAACCCGTACCCTAAGCCGTACCCTAACCCTAACCCTAACCCTAACCCTAACCTCTACCCTACGCCGTACCCTATCCCATACCCTAAGCGGTACCCTAACCCTAACACTAACCCTAAACCTAACCCTAAACCCTACCATACGCCGTACCCTCACCCGTAACCTATCCCATACCCTAAGCCGTACCCTAACCCTAACACTAACCCTAACCCTAAACCTAACCCCTACCCTACGCCGTACCCTCACCCGTACCCTATCCCATACCCTAAGCCGTACCCTAACCCTAACCCTAACCCATACGCTACGCCGTACCCTCACCCGTACCCTAACCCGTATCCTAAGCCGTACCCTAACCCTAACCCTAACCCTAACCCTAACCGCTACCCTACGCCGTACCCTATCCCATACCCTAAGCGGTACCCTAACCCTAACACTAACCCTAACCTAACCCCTAAACCCTACCCTACGCCGTACCCTCACCCGTAACCTATCCCATACCCTAAGCCGTACCCTAACCCTAACACTAACCCTAACCCTAAACCTAACCCCTACCCTACGCCGTACCCTCACCTGTACCCTAACCCGTATCCTAAGCCGTACCCTAACCCTAATCCTAACCCTAACCCTAACCCATAACCTACGCCGTACCCTCACCCGTACCCTAACACGTACCCTAAGACGTACCGTAACCCTAACCCTAACACTAACCCTAACCCTAACCCACACTCTACGCCGTACCCTAACCCGTACCCTAACACGTATCCTAAGCCGTACCCTAACCCTAACCAATACCCTACGCAGTACCCTCACCCGTACCCTCACCCGTACCCTAAGCCATACCCTAACCCTAACCCTAAGACTAACCCTAACCCTAACCCTAACCCTAAACTACCCTTGATTGCTTTTGCCTCTATTAGATTTCCTAAGCACTAGTGTTTTAAGGAACAGGTTAAAAAGAAAATCCTAATGTGATTTTTTTATAATGTGTTTATTCTTTATCTTATCCTAGTGACTAAAATCTTCTCCATGGCTGGATCCCTAATAATATCCCTTTACGTGCTAAATGGTATCTAGAGAGTGGGATAGGTTTAATAAATACCCTAATCCTAACGTGTACCCTAAGCCTAACCCATACCCTAACCCTAACGCGTACCCTAACCCTAAACCAAAACCTAACCCTAACACGTACGCTAATCCTAACCCGTACCCTAAACCAATCCCTAACCCTAAAACTAACCGTAACCCTAACCCTAACCCTAACCCTTACCCTACGCCGTACCCTAACCCGTACCCTAACCCGTACCCTAAGACGTACCCTAAACCTAACCCTAACCCATACGCTACGCCGTACCCTCACCAGTACCCTCACCCGTATCCTAAGCCCTACCCTAACCTTAACCCTAACCCTAACCCTAAACTACCCTTTACTGCTTTTGCCTCCATTAGATTTCCTAAACACTAGTGTTTTAAGGAACAGGTTAAAAAGAAAACCTTATGTGATTTTTTTATAATGTGTTTATTCTTTATCTTATCCTAGTGACTAAAATCTTCTCCATGGCTGAACCCCAAATAATATTCCTTTACGTGCTAAGTGGTATCTAGAGAGTGGGATAGGTTTAATAAATACCCTAATCCTAAAGTGTACCCTAAACCTAACCCATACCCTAACCCTAACGCGTACCCTAACCCTAACCAAAACCCTAACCCGAACAAGTATGCTAATCCTAACCCATACCCTAAACCAATCCCTAACCCTAAAACTAACACTAACCCTAACCCTAACCCTAACCCTAACCCTAACCCATAACCTACGCCGTACCCTAACCCGTACCCTAAGCCGTACCCTAACCCTAACCCTAACCCTAACCCATACGCTACGCCGTACCCTCACCCGTACCCTAACCCGTATCCTAAGCCGTACCCTAACCCTAACCCTAACCCTAACCCTAACCGCTACCCTACGCCGTACCCTATCCCATACCCTAAGCCGTACCCTAACCCTAACACTAACCCTAACCCTAAACCTAACCCCTACCCTACGCCGTACCCTCACCCGTACCCTATACCATACCCTAAGCCGTACCCTAACCCTAACCCTAACCTATACACTACGCCGTACCCTCACCCGTACCCTAACCCGTACCCTAAGCCGTACCCTAACCCTAACCCTAACCCTAACCCTAACCCTAACCCATACCCTATGCCGTACCCTAACCCGTACCCTAACCCGTATTCTAAGCCGTACCCTAACCATAACCAATACCCTACACCGTACCCTCACCCGTACCCTCACCGTACCCTAAGCCATACCCTAACCCTAACCCTAACCTATACACTACGCCATACCCTCACCCATACCGTAACCCGTACCCTAAGCCGTACCCTAACCCTAACCCTAACCCTAAACCATACGCTACGCCGTACCCTCACCCGTACCCTAACCCGTATCCTAAGCCGTACCCTAACCCTAACCCTAACCCTAAACTATACCCTACGCCATAACCTCACCCATACCCTAACCCGTATCCTAAGCCGTACCCTAACCCTAACCCTAACCCTAAACTATACCCTACGCCATAACCTCACCCGTACCCTAACCCGTACCCTAAGCCGTACCCTAACCCTAACCCTAACCCTAACCCTAACCCTAACCCATACCGTACGCCATACCCTAACACGTACCCTAACCCGTATCCTAAGCCGTACCCTAACCCTAACCAATACCCTACGCAGTATCCTCACCCATACCCTCACCCGTACCCGAAGCCGTACCCTAACCCTAACCCTAACCCTAACCCTTACCCTACGCCGTACCCTCACCCGTACCCTAACCCATACCCTAAGACGTACCGTAACCCTAACCCTAACCCATACGCTACGCCGTACCCTCACCCGTACCCTAACCCGTATCCTAAGCCGTACCCTAACCCTAACCCTAACCCTAACCCTAACCCTAACCCTAACCCTAACCCATACCCTACGCCATACCCTAACCCGTACCCTAACCCGTATCCTAAGCCGTATCCTAAGCCGTATCCTAACCCTAACCAATACCCTATGCAGTACCCTCACCCGTACCCTCACCCGTACCCAAAGCGGTACCCTAACACCAACCCTAACCCTAACTCTAACCCTAACCCCTACCCTACGCCGTACCCTCACCCGTACCCTATCCCATACGCTAAGCCGTACCCTAACCCTAACCCTAACACTAACCCTAACCCTAACCCTAACCCATACCCTATGCCGTACCCTCACCCGTAACCTAACCCGTACCCTAAGCCCTACCCTAACCCTAACCCTAACCTATACACTATGCCGTACCCTCACCCGTACCCTAACCCGTACCCTAAGCCGTAACCTAACTCTAACCTTAACCCTAACCCTAAACCTTACCCATACCCTGCGCCGTACCCTAACCCATACAATAACCTGTATCCTAAGCCTTAACCTAACCCTAACCAATGACCTACACAGTACCCTCACCCGTACCCTAAGCCATACCCTAACCCTAACCCTAACACTAACCCTAACCCTAAACCCTACCCTATGCCGTACCCTCACCCATACCCTATCCCATAGCCTAAGCCGTACCCTAACCCTAACACTAACCCTAACCCTAACCCATAACCTACGCCGTACCCTCACCCGTACCCTAACCCGTACCCAAAGCCTTACCCTAACCCTAACCCTAACCCTCACCCATACCCAAAGCCGTAACCTAAACCATATCCTAACCCGTATCCTAAGCCGTACCATAACCCTAACCAATAACCTACGCAGTACCCTCACCAGTACCCTCACCCGTACCCTAAGCCGTACCCTAACCCTCACCCTAACCCTAACCTAACCCATACGCTACGCCGTACCCTCACCCGTACCCTAAACCGTATCCTAAGCAGTACCCTAACCCTAACCCTAACCTATACCCTACGTCGTACCATCAACCGTACTCTAACCCGTACCCTACGCCGTACCCTAACCCTAACCCTAAACCTAACCCTAACCTGTACCCTACGCCGTACCCTAACCCGTACCCTAACCGTATCCTAAGCCGTATCCTAACCCTAACCAATACCCTACGCAGTACCCTCACCAGTACCCTCACCCGTACCCTAAGCCGTACCCTAAACCTAACCCTAACCCTAACCCATACCCTACGCGATACCCTAACCCGTACCCTAACCCGTATCCTAAGCCGTATCCTAACCCTAACCAATACCCTACGCAGTAACCTCACCCGTACCCTCACCCGTACCCTAAGCCGTACCCTAACCCCAACGCTAACCCTAACTCTAACCCTAATCCCTACCCTACGCCGTACCCTCACCCGTACCCTATCCCATACGCTAAGCCGTACCCTAACCCTAACACTAACACTAACCCTAACCCATACCCTACGCGGTACCCTCACCCGTAACCTAACCCGTACCCTAAGCCGTACCCTAACCCTAACCCTAACCTATACACTACGCCGTACCCTCACCCGTACCCTAACCCGTACCCTAAGCCGTACCCTAACTCTAACCCTAACCCTAACCCTAACCCTTACCCATACCCTGCGCCGTACCCTAACACATACAATAACCTGTATCCTAAGCCTTAACCTAACCCTAACCAATGACCTACACAGTACCCTCACCCGTACCCTAAGCCATACCCTAACCCTAACCCTAACACTAACCCTAACCCTAAAACCTACCCTTTGCCGTACCCTCACCCATACGCTATCCCATACCCTAAGCTGTACCCTAACCCTAACACTAACCCTAACCCTAACCCTAACCCTAAACTACCCTTGACTGCTTTTGCCTCCATTAGATTTCCTAAGCACTAGTGTTTTAAGGAACAGGTTAAAAAGAAAATCCTAATGTGATTTTTTTATAATGTGTTTATTCTTTATCTTATCCTAGTGACGAAAATCTTCTCCATGGCTGGACCCTAAATAATATTACTTTACGTGCTAAGTGGTATCTAGAGAGTGGGATAGGTTTAATAAATACCCTAATCCTAACGTGTACCCTAACCCTAACCCATACCCTAACCCTAATGCGTAACCTAACCCTAACCCAAACCCTAACCCTAACACGTACGCTAATCCTAACCCGTACCCTAAACCAATCCCTAACCCTAAAACAAACCCTAACGCTAACCCTAACCCTAAACCATACGCTACGCCGTACCCTCACCCATACCCTAACCCGTATCCTAAGCCGTACCCTAACCCTAACCAATAACCTACGCAGTACCCTCACCAGTACCCTCACCCGTATCCTAAGCCCTACCCTAACCCTAACCCTAACCCTAACCCTAAACTACCCTTTACTGCTTTTGCCTCCATTAGATTTCCTAAACACTAGTGTTTTAAGGAACAGGTTAAAAAGAAAACCTTATGTGATTTTTTTATAATGTGTTTATTCTTTATCTTATCCTAGTGACTAAAATCTTCTCCATGGCTGAACCCCAAATAATATTCCTTTACGTGCTAAGTGGTATCTAGAGAGTGGGATAGGTTTAATAAATACCCTAATCCTAAAGTGTACCCTAAACCTAACCCATACCCTAACCCTAACGCGTACCCTAACCCTAACAAAAACCCTAACCCGAACAAGTATGCTAATCCTAACCCGTACCCTAAAACAATCCCTAACCTAAAACTAACCCTAACCCTAACCCTAACCCTAACCCATAACCTACGCCGTACCCTCACCCGTACCCTAACCCGTACCCTAAGCCGTACCCTAACCCTAACCCTAACCCTAACCCATACGCTACGCCGTACCCTCACCCGTACCCTAACCCGTATCCTAAGCCGTACCCTAACCCTAACCCTAACCCTAACCCTAACCGCTACCCTACGCCGTACCCTATCCCATACCCTAAGCAGTACCCTAACCCTAACACTAACCCTAACCCTAACCCTAACCCATACCCTACGCCGTACCCTAACCCGTACCCTAACCCGTATTCTAAGCCGTACCCTAACCATAACCAATACCCTACACAGTACCCTCACCTGTACCCTCACCCGTACCCTAAGCCATACCCTAACCCTAAACCTAACCCTAACCTATATACTAACGCCATACCCTCACCCGTACCCTAAGCCGTACCCTAACCCTAACCCTAACCCTAAACCATACGCTACGCCGTACCCTCACCCGTACCCTAACCCGTATCCTAAGCCGTACCCTAACCCTAACCCTAACTCTAAACTATACCCTACGCCGTAACCTCACCCGTACCCTAACCCGTACCCTAAGCCGTACCCTAACCCTAACCCTAACCCTAACCCTAACCCTAACCCATACGGTACGCCATACCCTAACACGTACCCTAACCCGTATCCTAAGCCGTACCCTAACCCTAACCAATACCTACGCAGTAACCTCACCCATACCCTCACCCGTACCCTAAGCCGTACCCTAACCCTAACCCTAACACTAACCCTAACCTAACCCCTACCCTATGCCATACCCTCACCTGTACCCTATCCCATAACCTAAGCCGTACCATAACCCTAACACTAACCCTATCCCTAACCCATAACCTACGCCGTACCCTCACCCGTACCCTAACCCGTATCCTAAGCCGTACCCTAACCCTAACCCTAACCCTAACCCTAACCCATAACCTACGCCGTACCCTCAACTGTACCCTAACACGTACCCTAAGACATACCGTAACCCTAACCCTAACACTAACCCAAACCCTAAACCACACTCTACGCCGTACCCTAACCCGTACCCTAACACGTATCGTAAGCCGTACCCTAACCCTAACCAATACCCTACGCAGTACCCTCACCTGTACCCTCACCCGTAACCTAACCCGTACCCTAAGCCATACCCTAACCCTAACCCTAACCTATACACTACGCCGTACCCTCACCCGTACCCTAACCCGTTCCCTAAGCTGTACCCTAACTCTAACCCTAACCCTAACCCTAACCCTTACCCATACCCTGCGCCGTACCCTAACCCATACAATAACCTGTATCCTAAGCCTTAACCTAACCCTAACCAATGACCTACACAGTACCCTCACCCGTACCCTAAGCCATACCCTAACCCTAACCCTAACACTAACCTTAACCCTAAACCCTACCCTATGCCGTATCCTAACCCATACCCTATCCCATACCCTAAGCCGTACCCTAACCCTAACACTAACCCTAACCCTAACCCTAAACTACCCTTGACTGCTTTGCCTCCATTAGATTTCCTAAGCACTAGTGTTTTAAGGAACAGGTTAAAAAGAAAATCCTAATGTGATTTTTTTATAATGTGTTTATTCTTTATCTTATCCTAGTGACGAAAATCTTCTCCATGGCTGGACCCTAAATAATATTCCTTTACGTGCTAAGTGGTATCTAGAGAGTGGGATAGGTTTAATAAATACTCTAAATCCTAACGTGTACCCTAACCCTAACCCACACCCTAACCCTAATGCGTACCCTAACCCTAACCCAAACCCTAACCCTAACACGTACACTAATCCTAACCCGTACCCTAAACCAATCCCTAACCCTAAAACTAACCCTAACCCTAACCCTAACCCTAACCCATACGCTACGCCGTACCCTCACCCATACCCTAACCCGTATCCTAAGCCGTACCCTAACCCTAAACCTAACCCTAACCTCTACCCTACGCCGTACCCTCACCCGTACCCTCACCCGTACCCAAAGCCTTACCCTAACCCTAACCCTAACCCTCACCCATACCCAACGCCGTAACCTAACCCATATCCTAACCCGTATCCTGAGCCGTACCCTAAGCCTAACCAATAACCTATGCAGTACCCTCACCAGTACCCTCACCCGTATCCTAAGCCCTACCCTAACACTAACCCTAACCCTAACCCTAAACTACCCTTTATTGCTTTTGCCTCCATTAGATTTCCTAAGCACTAGTGTTTTAAGGAACAGGTTAAAAGAAAACCTTATGTGATTTTTTTATAATGTGTTTATTCTTTATCTTATCCTAGTGACTAAAATCTTCTCCATGGCTGAACCCCAAATAATATTCCTTTACGTGCTAAGTGGTATCTAGAGAGTGGGATAGGTTTAATAAATACCCTAATCCTAAAGTGTACCCTAAACCTAACCCATACCCTAACCCTAACGCGTACCCTAAACCTAACCAAAACCCTAACCCGAACACGTATGCTAATCCTAACCCGTACCCTAAACCAATCCCTAACCCTAAAACTAACCTAACCCTAACCCTAACCCATAACCTACACCGTACCCTCACCCGTACCCAAACCCGTACCCTAAGCCGTACCCTAACCCTAACCCTAACCCTAAACCATACGCTACGCCGTACCCTCACCCGTACCCTAACCCGTATCCTAAGCCGTACCCTAACCCTAACCCTAAACTATACCCTACGCCGTAACCTCACCCGTACCCTAACCCGTACCCTAAGCCGTACCCTAACCCTAACCCTAACCCTAACCCTAACCCTAACCCTAACCCTAACCCTAACCCATACCGTACGCCATACCCTAACACGTACCCTAACCCGTATCCTAAGCCGTACCCTAACCCTAACCAATACCCTACGCAGTATCCTCACGCCATACCCTCACCCGTACCCTAAGCCCGTACCCTAACCCTAACCCTAACCCTAACCCTAACCCTAACCCCTACCCTATGCATACCCTCACCTGTACCCTATCCCATAACCTAAGCCGTACCATAACCCTAACACTAACCCTAACCCTAAACCATAAACTACGCCGTACCCTCACCCGTACCCTAACCCGTATCCTAAGCCGTACCCTAACCCTAACCCTAACCCTAACCCTAACCCATAACCTACGCCGTACCCTCACCCGTACCCTAACACGTACCCTAAGACGTACCGTAACCCTAACCCTAACACTAACCCTTACCCTAACCCACACTCTACGCCGTACCCTAACCCGTACCCTAACACATATCCTAAGCCGTACCCTAACCCTAAGCAATACCCTACGCAGTACCCTCACCCGTACCCTCACCGTACCCTAAGCCATACCCTAACCCTAACCCTAACCCTAACCCTAACCCCTACCCTACGCCGTACCCTCACCCGTATCCTATCCCATACCCTAAGCCGTACCCTAACCCTAACACTAACCCTAACCCTAACCCTAAACTACCCTTGATTGCTTTTGCCTTTATTAGATTTACTAAGCACTAGTGTCTTAAGGAACAGGTTAAAAAGAAAATCCTAATGTGATTTTTTTATAATGTGTTTATTCTTTATCTTATCCTAGTGACTAAAATCTTCTCCATGGCTGGATCCCTAATAATATTCCTTTACGTGCTAAGTGGTATGTAGAGAGTGGGATAGGTTTAATAAATACCCTAATCCTAACGTGTACCCTAACCCTAACCCATACCCTAACCCTAACGCGTACCCTAACCCTAACCCAAAATCTAACCCTAACACGTACGCTAATCCTAACCCGTACCCTAAACCAATCCCTAACCCTAAAACTAACCCTAACCCTAACCCTAACCCTAACCCATACGCTACGCCGTACCCTCACCCATACCCTAACCAGTATCCTAAGCCGTACCCTAACCCTAAACCTAACCCTAACCTCTACCCTACGCAGTACCCTCACCCGTACCCTCACCCGTACCCTAAGCCGTACCCTAACCCCAACCCTAACCCTAACTCTAACCCTAACCCCTACCCTACGCCGTACCCTCACCCGTACCCTATCCCATACGCTAAGCCGTACCCTAATCCTAACACTAACACTAACCCTAACCCTAACCCTAACCCATACCCTACGCCGTACCCTCACCCGTAACCTAACCCGTACCCAAAGCCGTACCCTAACCCTAACCCTAACCTATACACTACGCCGTCCCCTCACCCGTACCCTAACCCGTACCCTAAGCCGTACCCTAACTCTAACCCTAACCCTAACCCTAACCCTTACCCATACCCTGCGCCGTACCCTAACCCATACAATAACCTGTATCCTAAGCCTTAACCTAACCCTAACCAATGACCTACACAGTACCCTCACCCGTACCCTAAGCCATACCCTAACCCTAACCCTGACACTAACCCTAACCCTAAACCCTACCCTATGCCGTACCCTCACCCATACCCTATCCCATACCCTAAGCCGTACCCTAACCCTAACACTAACCCTAACCCTAACCCTAAACTACCCTTGACTGCTTTTGCCTCCATTAGATTTCCTAAGCACTAGTGTTTTAAGGAACAGGTTAAAAAGAAAATCCTAATGTGATTTTTTTATAATGTGTTTATTCTTTATCTTATCCTAGTGACGAAAATCTTCTCCATGGCTGGACCCCAAATAATAATCCTTTACGTGCTAAGTGGTATCTAGAGAGTGGGATAGGTTTAATAAATACCCTAATCCTAACGTGTACCCTAACCCTAACCCACACCCTAACCCTAATGCGTACCCTAACCCTAACCCAAACCCTAAACCTAACACGTACGCTAATCCTAACCCGTACCCTAAACCAATCCCTAACCCTAAAACTAACCCTAACCCTAACCCTAACCCTAACCCATACGCTACGCCGTACCCTCACCCATACCCTAACCCGTATCCTAAGCCGTACCCTAACCCTAAACCTAACCCTAACCTCTACCCTACGCCGTACCCTCACCCGTACCCTAACCCGTACCCAAAGCCTTACCCTAACCCTAACCTTAACCCTCACCCATACCCAACGCCGTAACCTAACCCATATCCTAACCCGTATCCTAAGCCGTACCCTAACCCTAACCAATAACCTATGCAGTACCCTCACCAGTACCCTCACCCGTATCCTAAGCCCTACCCTAACCCTAACCCTAACCCTAACCCTAAACTACCCTTTACTGCTTTTGCCTCCATTAGATTTCCTAAACACTAGTGTTTTAAGGAACAGGTTAAAAAGAAAACCTTATGTGATTTTTTTATAATGTGTTTATTCTTTATCTTATCCTAGTGACTAAAATCTTCTCCATGGCTGGACCCCAAATAATATTCCTTTACGTGCTAAGTGGTATCTAGAGAGTGGGATAGGTTTAATAAATACCCTAATCCTAACCCGTACCCTAAACCAATCCCTAACCCTAAAACTAACCCTAACCCTAACCCTAACCCTAACCCATACGCTACGCCGTACCCTCACCCATACCCTAACCCGTATCCTAAGCCGTACCCTAACCCTAAACCTAACCCTAACCTCTACCCTACGCCGTACCCTCACCCGTACCCTAACCCGTACCGAAAGCCTTACCCTAACCCTAACCCTAACCCTCACCCATACCCAACGCCATAACCTAACCCATATCCTAACCCGTATCCTAAGCCGTACCCTAACCCTAACCAATAACCTACGCAGTACCCTCACCAGTACCCTCACCCATATCCTAAGCCCTACCCTAACCCTAACCCTAACCCTAACCCTAAACTACCCTTTACTGCTTTTGCCTCCATTAGATTTCCTAAACACTAGTGTTTTAAGGAACAGGTTAAAAAGAAAACCTTATGTGATTTTTTTATAATGTTTTTATTCTTTATCTTATCCTAGTGACTAAAATCTTCTCCATGGCTGAACCCCAAATAATAATCCTTTACGTGCTAAGTGGTATCTAGAGAGTGGGATAGGTTTAATAAATACCCTAATCCTAAAGTGTACCCTAAACCTAACCCATACCCTAACCCTAACGTGTACCCTAACCCTAACCAAAACCCTAACCCGAACAAGTATGCTAATCCTAACCCGTACCCTAAACCAATCCCTAACCCTAAAACTAACCCTAACCCTAACCCTAACCCTAACCCATAACCTACGCCGTACCCTCACCCGTACACTAACCCGTACCCTAAGCCGTACCCTAACCCTAACCCTAACCCTAACCCATACGCTTCGCCGTACCCTCACCCGTACCCTAACCCGTATCCTAAGCCGTACCCTAAACCTAACCCTAACCCTAACCGCTACCCTACGCCGTACCCTATCCCATACCCTAAGCGGTACCCTAACCCTAACACTAACCCTAACCCTAACCCTAACCCATACCCTACGCCGTACCCTAACCCGTACCCTAACCTGTATTCTAAGCCGTACCCTAACCATAACCAATACCCTACACAGTAACCTCACACGTACCCTCACCCGTACCCTAAGCCATACCCTAACCCTAAACTTAACCCTAACCCTAAACTACCCTTTACTGCTTTTGCCTCCATTAGATTTCCTAAACACTAGTGTTTTAAGGAACAGGTTAAAAAGAAAACCTTATGTGATTTTTTTTATAATGTGTTTATTCTTTATCTTATCCTAGTGACTAAAATCTTCTCCATGGCTGAACCCCAAATAATATTCCTTTACGTGCTAAGTGGTATCTAGAGAGTGGGATAGGTTTAATAAATACCCTAATCCTAAAGTGTACCCTAAAACTAACCCATACCCTAACCCTAACGCGTACCCTAACCCTAACCAAAACCCTAACCCGAACACGTATGCTAATCCTAACCCGTACCCTAAACCAATCCCTAACCCTAAAACTAACCCTAA